>NW_024704942.1:42258-99770 GCF_018977255.1 Callorhinchus milii
TTTAGTAGTACCGACTTCCCATCCAACATCTTTGCGCCGGACAACAGACACTTAGCGGAACTCTCCGAGTGTACTTGACCTGTCGGACTCAGATTTGGCTCCTATAAGGCTACCGTGCCATTCGCAATAATTTTGGGAGGCATCGCTGCTCACGCTTGGCTAGGTCAGACGCCCTCCAACTCATACGAGCAGGGGTATGTGGACCAACCAGAGGCACTCAGTGGAACGATCAACGCTAAACTCGTTAAATGCCACCCACAAGATGCGCTGATGGGAGGAAGGTGGCCCTAGCATGGACCTGGCATCACCGAGTACAGTTAAACTCCCTGCCCGCTAATGATCGCGACAGTCATAAACCACTATCAATAAGTCCTGCTGTTGTAACCGCAGCAGTCCAGACCCGTGTGGGAGTAGGCATTCCAGTCCCTAAATTGCATGCATACACCGTTTCCGTAAGAAATACTGCAGGGCTACTAGCCTGTAGTGAGAGGCTGGACCTTGTGGAGGTTTAATCCATAATCAATGTTTTGCCTTATGACGCACGTGCGCCTTCTCCGACGTCTAGAAGTATAGCCATGGTGCATGGTTATACGTGAACCTGAAATAATACGCGCTAGTCATGTAAAATTCCCAATTCAAGTAAAGGGACAATAATCGGTTTGGTGTCCGTTGTGGGACGTTCACAAGCCTCTCTCTGAGTGCAGTCGTCGCGTTCCGGCCACTACATCCCATCGTGCTCTTAGAGTCTAGGCGTTAATTTGTTGCGGGACAGAGTGTACGGGGTGCCCATACCAGTCAGCTTTTAGTCGGAACCAACAAGATGAATCATTACATGATGACGCGGGAAACGACCAGAAGCTACAGACTAAAGGTACAACGAACACCAGTGTTAACTAGTACTACTTGCGAACGACATAAGAGGTTGCAACGCTCCGACCATCACTGTACCCGGTAACGTATTATCTTAGACGTTAGTCCCCGAAAGGTCACGTCACTCCAAAACACCGAGCCCCTGATTGTGGTTCCGATGCGACCTCACCGTCCCACTCACAGCGGTAAGAAGTAGTTGAATACATCATGTTTGGACTGGCCCGATCTTTCGAAATCGGGGCAGTATGTGCGGGCCGAAACTAATCCACCTCTCGGAATCGCATTTGCTCACGTAGGTGCGCACGCCCCACCTTGCAAGCAATCAACACTCGTGCACGTTGCAGCGCTCAGGACGGCTTAGTCAAAGGGCATCCCAGCCTGGTAGTAACAGAAGATCATGGGTATCGGAGGCCTAGCATAGGACTAATAACCGGAGACATCACGGCTCTGCATTGATAGTGCCAGTACTGCATAGAGTAGCAAAGGTCGGCCCTTTTCTCTTCGACATCGCCAAAGTTATGAGAAACAGTAAAACATTGAAGTGAGTAGAACGATAAATGTAGTACAGATATGGAGAGGGAATGGTTTAGGCGGAGGCCACCGAGATGAGGTTGGGACGCCGGATAGTCACTGGCCCTACAGATTCACTTTTGGTGTCTCCGTGCCTTTCGTAAGGTGTCTCGTAAAGTTCTTTGTTTATGCGCTGGTTGCAACTGCAGTATGATCAGAAAGGTGGTCACTTGGATGTGGGTAAAACGATGATTCCTCTGATAGTAACCTCAGATCGTTGTCCGAAAAAGGGGAAGCCCTCTATGTAAGGGCCCGTTAAGGGAAAATTACATAGGATAAGTTAATCAAGTTAAGCCTTTGGACGCGAGAGTGAATACCGAGCCGAGGCCCTGCGTCTGGACTATTGGACAGGCTCACAGGAATATGAGCCAAAACGTATGATGACTTGAATCACATGGAGTTGGTCTTATCGGTAAGACCCGGAAAAGAACAGTCTTTCCTTCAAGCCTGCCTTATCTGGCTTAGGGGCAATCGTACCGGGAAGGATTGACATTTTCCGAGAAGGCTCAACTAGTTCACTAGCGGTACGAGAAGGCTAGTGAGGGGACTCTAGTCATATCGAGCTGAGTCCGGTTCCCAGGCAGACTGCAATAAGTAGTGTTTTGGCGGCGCTTAACATTAAGCAAGACGGACGTGGTATTTATCAAGCGTAGAGCCAACCAAGCAACATGCACGCTACTAACCCACGCAGTGGATGGCTGTTCTCGGAATAATAATACAGTTTAACCGAAACACCATAGCATAGGTAACTCTAAAGTTCTAATTCCCTAAACAAATCCAAAATTATGCCCTAAGGTACAGACGCCAGAGGGTGTACGTGTCCAGAGAAATAGCGTCATCCCTGATAAAGGTGGTACCACGCGGACGCTGTGTGCGACCATGCTGGCCATCGTCCTAGCCCGTCTTGTTGGACTTCAATAATGAAGAACATTCTGCGCGATCTGAGCTTGCGGCCAGCATCGTAGCGTCACTATGGGTAGTGCGAACCAGACCGGGACGTAAGGGAACAGCATTATTGGTAGAACAAACTACTCTGCTCTTTAAAATATGCTTCATCAGAGTGGATGCTTTATTTGTGGCATAAGAATGGAAGGTGACCCCACATCCCTTGAGGAATCTATCAAGAAGTTCGTGTTTTTCAGAATTAGAGGCGTCTAATTGAATAGGCAACTACGATCGAAGGCCTACGCAGCTTCGAGAGACACTGGCAGTGAAATTCCGCTTTCTGATGCCACGCCACCCACGGAACTAGGCCGATACCTGAATTGATAGAGGGTCGTTTCCTCCCCATTGGTGTACGAGTAGGAGAATCGGAATTAGAAAAGGTCGCCCCGGCTCTTGCGAGGGGACCATTTATATTACGTAGGGGAGCATCGCAGGACCATTCGGTTAGCACCGGGTGCACAGTCTTTGTGACGCGACTCCTCGCTTTCATGAATCAGCTGTTCAATAGCGCTGGTACAAAATATCTAGTCATATGTGAGGTCATGCGCTGACGAGCCTCGTTCTAGACAAATAGCAAGTCATATCTATTCCCGTCCTCAAGTCAATCCAGCAACCGAATCCGACCGTACCATATGTCGCGACTGTCCTATTTCTTTCTCTAGGGTGCAAAGCCGCGGCTATGCTCGGACTAATATGTGGGGTCGTACATGCGGTTCGGAGTGGGATCTATGTTGACCTGTACGCGGGGATTTTGTATCGCAGCGGGAAGAGAAAATATTCACGTTCCAATCCGAAGCGTCGTGAATGGTGCGGAACTTATCCTAGAGCATTTTGCCAGGCTAACAAGAATGCTGATTTAGGCTATCGCCAGTTTCTGTTTTGTCTCATTCCTTCCTCTGCGTGTACGATGCAAAATACAGCCAAATTGTTGCCGAGGTCCGTGTCGTACTTATTTTTACCCTACAACGCTCGTTTCGCTACGAACCAGCCGGAGACGAACCGCCGGCGGGACACTCCGAACAATTCTGCTGCTGCTTTTAGACCAGAATGATAAGTGTCATTCCAAGCGTCCGGCGAGCTTAAGATTTACTGAACATGTAAAGGAGCACACACTAGGTATCAACGAAACAGTATCTGTGCTCATGAGTTGTTTTCCCACCGTACCAGTCCCCGGACCGACCAACCTCGATCATCAGTCCGGAACATTCGGTTGATACAGTCATTCAAAAGTCATCTCTTGTCATCTATTTGCTTGGTATGATATAGTTTAAGACAAACCTTTCCAATGCCCATAACATATACATAGCTAGGTCGTTATTAAATTAAGCCAGCAGTATATACTAAGACAGACAAATCGACAGCCGAGAATCCAGGATTAAAGTCAATCTTAAGGTGGTCCAGCAGAACAGCCCGGCCCGCCCGATGCGCCCGGTAAGAGCAAGGTACTTGAGGCATCCACAGCTAAGGTACAAGGGCATACTCATGGAGGAAGTAGGTAGGGGGTGATACGGGCATGTTCGATAACATCTCTCAAGCAGCAGGCATTTATGTACCAACGGCCGCTAATTCGGCCTCCATCCAACATGAGCGTTGGAACACTAAAAGCCCGAGGCAAGAATTTTAAGCGGACAGTGAACCAAGTCGTCGCCGGTGCTTGCATATGCATCATCCTTGAGATTTGCTATGCTAGAAACATGGACCGGATGTTTACTTTTGTATGCGGGAGAAACCCTAGGTGAAACATGATACCCCTGCCCCCGCAGTATGTCCATACTGCAGAAGGAGGAGATAATGGCAAAAGCAGTAAACGTGACTAAAGATTGCAGAGCAGGCCCGTTTGTGAACGTGTGGATTAATGACGTGAAAAGATGTGTCTTTATATCAAGACCCTCGGCGCTTACCGTTGGATCATGACAGTTTGATAGTCCGAATGACTGGTTATCCCCGTATGTCTCCGGGTGTGTCTCTATTGGCTAAGATCCCAAGTATAACTTAATAGCGCGAGGGACTACAATTGGTCAGAGTATCGAGTCCGGCTCACCGGTGTATCTACTTCTATTATCTTGTCTCGACAGCGGAACTAATACGATCGTGGCTTGTGGTCATTAACGAGTGATTTCGCTTCGTCCCACGAGTTCACTCCATGCAGTACCGAGAACGCCAGTCTCAGACGGCAAGGGACTGCGGTCAGCACCCATACAGAACTAGAAAGTAAGCTTGACATAAGCTCTAAATGACGCAGGACTATCGCTCATCCACTAATCGTACACACTGGGCGGAAGAAATACGCATATCAGTAAGCAGGGGACACCCCATATTTCTTCGTCTCCGCCGCAGGGTCTATTTTGGAGCGGCTGTAAGTCCTAATTGAAGTAGACTGACGACCGGCACTAGACACTAGGAACTTGACGCTTGTAAAAGGAGGCCTGGTGTCTATCAAGGATCAATATCCGACAGTGGTGTGAAGCACGCTAAAAAAGGCGTGAACAATAGGGGAAAGGCCAGACTGCTGGTAGTGAGTTACCGGGGCATCCCAAGTCGTGGTCCCCCTAACATTCTGTGGTACATCAAAGTACGGTGTACGTTTGACCCAAACAAGAAGAAGTACGTCTGGGTGATCCGTAAGAACGCCATTATAGTTTACCCGACTCTAGAAAAGGGTAGTTGCTGTTCGATCGAGGGTTGTAGTAGACGTCCATGGAAACGGAAAAGCAAATGTTGTAAGACTGCACTTCCGAATTCCTTGATGAGGATCGCCATAGGAGCCATCCAGTCGAGTCAGTGCCTGATCGCCTGAAACGCGCCAGGATCCCTTAAGTCTAGACCGTAAACTGTTTACTAGAGACCAACTACGAGTGGCCTTAACTCTTCCGGGGCGCGTATGCGACATAGTCCACAAAGGTGGCCCGGAATCACTGACCGACATGACAGCGTGCGACTCGCGGCGCACAACTAGGAAGGAGGTGTGTCATAGATAGCATGACACAGCGTTTAAGGTATGTTTCGGGACCTCCCGGACACGCAGGGCCAAAATGCATATTAGTTCGGATTTTAGACACAAAAAACTCTGAAAGGAGAACGGGTTGTGGTTGTTGTCTTTGGTGGGGCCGGGTGAACGTAAACGCTCGCGCTGCGGAATTCGCGTGCTGGTACTATAAATCCCATACCCCTAATTTATGGACACTACCTGGCCTGCGGTGCTACGAAGAGGTAACGTTTTGCGATAGGGATTCAACTGCTGCCGCACGGTGGCAAAGACAGCACTTTACTCGGAAAGTGAGTGGATGCCAAGGGGGTTTTGGAATGGGAGTAGTTGCTTTCCAAGCTCAAAAGCAGGACCAAATAGCGAACCTAGAATAATTGGCAAGCAACGCGTCACTTTTTTACGGCGCGTAAACCGGGAGCAGTACACGATAGCGAGACATCGCCGTCTGCGCGCGGACAGTGATTATCTACGGGACTAGTGCGGCCAGCGGATTGAGAAAAAAGGCGCTTATAAGTCACATCGCGACTCAGCGTGGGGACAGCGTGGAGTTAGCCCTTTGACCCTGTGCCAACCGTAGCCGTTTTACCGAGATAGTGATCGGCGAATGTGGGATTCAGACGGTCCGCGGTCCGTGGAACTCAGCTACCTAACACCCCTCGGGAGCTTTTATCCCTGTGGGATTTGGATTATTTAACAAGTAGGACTTACTAATAAACAACAGCCTGCCTCAGCGCTTGTTAAGAATGGCGCCATCTTTCCACCCAGTGGCGTAGATGCCTGTCAAAAACCGTCTCGTCCTACGACATCCTGTTACTGTGTAAGCTGCGTGGCACTCCAGGTAATTGCGAAGGTTAACCCCTAATGATAGGCCAACCCGTTGCCGAACCTTTTGTGGTAGGTGCCAGCGCCAGCTGGGTCGGGGCAGCCTGGTGTTTCGGTACCAAGTAACACAAGTTTTGGTAAGTGTCACGATGGTCCGTCCTAAAACGGGTCTGAGACCCCGGAACATTGAAGTTTAATATATGGTTCTTGACGGTGGTCTGACCAGAGCAGCGAATAGCCAAGCGTGTCTAGACGATTCTATGGGCTCCGACGAACCGAGGGATAAGTGGCAGGTGTTCGGCACACGCTGATTCACTTCCGTCTGTCTGGCAATGAAGTGCGTACACTGAAATTTACATATAAGTGGTACAGGATCTTCACCAAGATGGAAAGTTGTTGATAACAACATGAATCACGATTAACGACACCTTCACTCTCGTCCCGTACTGCCATCGACGAATCTTTTTGATCTTAGAGCGATCTACTATTCTGGGGCCTCACCGGATATTAAGGTTACGAGGAGAGGGATTACTCGTATCCTCTGATACAGAAGTAGGAGTAATGATGGCGGGGATGCGATACTGGTTGTGTTCTCTGCGATCGATCTGAAAAGTACGTCTTCATAAAGATGTTCACAATCTGGTCGTAGCTTATACAACGTATCTCGACCACCTTTTCCAACTCAGTACATATACTTCCACCACATTGCTCGCAGGGATGATCCCCTCACCGGGGAAAGGTGGTGCCCTGCGACTCCACGTACGCTCCGCCTGTCCGGCAGCTCAAGATCGGGACCCGTTCAGCAATTACACGCTTGTTCTGTTAGGGCGGCTGACCTACGTCAGGACGATGATATCAAGACTAAACGGCACATAGTTTCTTTAACACAGACATTTTACGACCTGAAATATCTAAGTAAATTCGGGCCAGACTTAGGGGGGAGTATCCAGCAGGGAAGGCTGTTTAGGCGTTCTGGCGCAGACCTTAAACCGAGGAAAGGGCCGCTAAGAAATTCGTAGAACTGAACACCCGCAGGACAAGAGGTTATCCCGTGTACATGCGTCATGCGCCGGGGTGGTACGTCCGTTCTCAAAGTATGTTGGGTGTGAAGAGCAGAGTCCAATCATTGCTGATGGTTAGATAATGCATGGGCCTGTAGCTTCCGCCATGTGCTCGAATTAACGAGATTCCTGTTCGTACGAACGCATCACTCATAATGGCAACTATTACAGCGACCAGGACTGGATCTCTCGATTACGTCCGCCGCAGACGAGACGACTTTGATCGCTGAGCTATTGTGGTCCGTGGTTCTAAATAAGACAGAATGGTAGCGTTCCAAATTTACGCCAATGCAGGCCGTATTTGATGTGTGGTTAAGCTAAGTCCTTGTTCGGACACGTAGACCGTTCTTCCGCGAGAGTATTCTTGACCTTGTTGATGAAAATCGTCGGCTACAGACACACTGTCCGGGTCCTTGTAGACTAGTCTCGTCAATTCGGGGTCTTCAATCTGAGCGCCAATAACCACGGAAATCTCTTGGTCGATTATGGCAATGTTTCCACATAGATAGGTGAGGATGCCTACGCGCGGTCTAGCGTGATTAGGGGGAATTTAGTTGCCGGGGGGAGGCCTGGACTTGATCTAACGTTAAGCCAGTGTAAACTTCACCGGCTGGACCGACTTACACCATCATATAGCATAATCCGTGTAGGCAGCCGGTGCTAGAGCTGGGGGCAAAGCATTCCCCGTTGCCAATCACAGCTTTTCGGGAGCACCCCTTCTTACAACAGAGAACTTAATCCCACGTAAGACGTACATGAGAGACAAGTTCAGTATATTCAAGCGAAATCCTGCCCTAACCTATTTGGGAAGGGTGAGATGAAAGTCTTTACATACCTAGCCTCTGATGCGTACAGAATTGACAACACATACAATAGTCTTGTGAGGTACACTTACAACTCGAGCTTCGAAGAATGGACGCGGAATAGCAGTGTCCTGACCGGCAAGCTACGTAGGTCTCCCTTGCGTGACGGCAAAGACACTTCCAAAAGTCATATTTAGGCGGGAGCCCGTCGCACCACGGGACTGGTTCATACTCTGGAACGTTAAGTGAGCGTGCTACTTCTACAATATATGCAAACCGTTCTGGGACCCGTATCAACTTCTAAAACTTGGGGCTGATAGCATGGATGCGTATTAACGTTTACCGGGTGAGGTCGGTAAGACCGCGCTCGAAGCAATGGTCTTACGTACTATTGCGTATCATAAGTCCCTGAGTTTTTTGTAGGGTCAAAGGACGGTTGGGGCATACTTCGGTGCAGCATGAGGACACAAGAGGGGACGCCTCATATACTCACGCAAGTTCGCGACCAGTGGGACGAATGGGTAGAAAACGTAAAGACAAGGAATGGCCCGAACGCGGTCGAATAACTCAACTATATTATCATACCGATGGGTTTGCTGACGGGCGTCGATTTTGTGACGGAATCCGCATCATCTCATTGGCTGGACAAGAGAGATGAAGGAAGCACGCTGCGAACTGCAAACCGGATCCCTGCTCAAATAACGAGCGAATGTGTGCTCGCTACACAAGAATAACTATCAGATGTAGGTTGAGGAAACCTACGGAATGGACCTACTCTGGGCCGTCAAGCATATCTAAGTTGATTCTAAAAGGGGTTTGGGAGACCACTTTATAGAACCATGCGAGAGCCGGCGCTATCCTATTGCGTTCGCCAAAGACGATGCCTCGTGTCTGTAGTTACTGACATCTTGTCGCTACGGACAAGCAACTCGATTATCCGGTTGGGTACATTGTTATATTCAGAGTCGATAGTACCCCCATCCAGCCACTAACGCCCCCAAGACAGATCTAAAACCCCATACTACCTCGTGGGAGTGGTATACTACATGTCCGCAACCACGTTGAGGACGATCTCTCAACCGTACGGAACGGTCTACTTGACCAAATTTAGAAAAACCGCACTTACAAGCCTTTAAGTCTAGGACACTTATGGGTAGCCGAACGTTATACAGTGAGTCGACTCTTTTTGTTCCCAGGAAGGTAAGAGTCGAGGGAGCTGTAACACACTGGGAGATATCCTACTGAGTGCCAGCCACCCCGAACTATCTGAGCGCAGGGTAGAACCTCACGCGTGATGTTAAGATCACCGGGGATCATATTTGTATGTGGTCCAATTACGAGGACTGCGTGCCTGGAACTCCTCAGATAGTGGGCACCTCGCTGGGGTCCCGACATTGGCTACACCATATTATTTACTTACAACTGATGAAATCTTGATTCCGGCATTAGTGTACCAACGTCAAGACATAGTCATGAGTGAAAGACATAGGTCCTGAATATCCAGACTATATTCTACCTTTTTGAGACCTCCACCGGTTAATTAACTCGGTGGGCGTGGGGGTTCGTACTGTACTAGATCTATAGGGGGGAGAACTAGACTAGGTTCGCGCCACGAAGGCATCACTTCTGTGTGCTTGATTCCTTCTTTCTAAATAAGTGTCGGCTGTCCCTGACCACGTTTCCCCCCTCGAATGATTCACCTTAACGGGACCCTCCAGTTACAAATCGGCGAGCGGCAGAGAATAAAGCCAGAGAGATAGACGCCAAAGCGTGCCGCTTTGTATAGCGTTGGATTACTTGCGGCTGTGGTTTATTCCGAACCCAATACTAAGTAAATGTTAGTAGAAACCAAATGACATTGAGAAAGAACATGCTACTTTCCGTACTACGCCGAGAGACGAAAGGTTCCGAGCTCTACGTGGTCGATTGTGCATCAGACTGTCCTGGCAGCAACCAATCTTGGGATAAGTATCAATGGGTCGTAATATGCAGGGGGAAATATATGCGTTTGTCTACTATTGTCGGACCCATAATTTTGTTATATTCGCCCTAGGTGAAATGTCACCAGGTCAACGTATTACCGCCGTTAAATGAGGACGTAAGAGTTTATATAGTAACGGCTCGGATCGGGCGCTTCGACTCGTCAGTAGTACTCAGTATACGACCTCTGAGAGGGGCTAGCCATACAGCATGACAGAACTTTTGCGGGTATTTGGGCTGGAGTTTAATACTAGAATCAAGTCACTTAGTGGATGATTCTCAGTCAGATGATAGTTTGGGTTTTCTAAATGATAACGTACACGTATCGGAGGTTTTTCGATGTGGCATCTCTTCTAATAACACCCGTAGAAATAGTCGAATCATTAGTCCGGTCAAACAATGTTCAATCCAGGACGGATCCATTGGAAGCAGATCCAGACTGGTGCCTGCAGGATCATCCTAAGGGACCGAGATTCCTGACTGGGTTTATCCATAATCAGGATTACTGCACCAACGGCATTAATAATGGACGGCGCGAAGGCAACCACAAGTCGAGCAATCTGGTTAAAACTTTGGTGGACAGGCCGTCGCCAACATCATCCTTTTTTTGGTCATTAGAAGGTAGTTCTTCACTAATTTGCGTTAACATGGGCGTGCCGCGAGTCTGTTCTCGGTGCGGTAAGGGACTACCGGTTCGAGGTAAGGTCCTCTGAAGGATGATAGCGCCGGGGCCCTGACGGTGAGTTCTAGCAAGTAATAGTAGCTGGCCATTGCAGCTAGATCCTTTCATCGAGAGGAGGAGCTATTTGGTGGTTATAGAACGAACGACAAACAGGCGAAGGGCGAAAATCTTTCGGGCCGAATGAACCACCAGTTGACCAGGCCGGCACCTTGCAAACCAGGAGACCTTCTTGCGGTATATCATGGTGGACGCGGATCATATTATTGGTCCCCAGACCATAACATTACTTTAAGAATTCTTAAGCACTGGGTTCAACACCAATATTTGGCTCGCCCCGTCGTTAATATGCTTTTATGTTCCGTATCAAACCTGATAAAGATCACAGAACCATTCGACGAACCGGACAGTCCCTTTGGACAGTAGAGGTGAGGAAAGAAACAACCAGTGCGCGAGATTACGTTCGACTGCCCACGAGTCGGAGGATTTGCCGCCTCTGGATGAATCATTTACAACTAGAGCGCTACTAGTCGTCTCAAGGTGGTGGTTACCCTTTGACTCTTTTATACCAGGGTGTCGGAGCAGGGTCAGCTGCGAACATGGTGCGGCGCAGCCGGCGGGGAGATCTATGCTGCACGACGATTCCCGTGCTTTAGCCCTTGTCTGAGGGAGTATTCCGAAGTTAAATATTTCTTTTCGAAAAAGCTATCGAACCGTATGGGGTGCAACCCTGAGTTGCAGCGCGGAACCATTCCGTGTTGCATCTAAGGTCAACGCCGACACATCGCATCCCTGGACTCCGCCTCTAGAGAAACAGTACTTTTATGCAGCCTCAATCTGACGAGCGGCGCGAAGAAGCGTGATCTTGGTTATTGTTGAAAACCTGCCCTGATACCTGAGAATTTAGTCAAGCATTCAGCGGTGACATTCGTTGATTGTATGGTAGTCGCCGTCCAGAGGTGAGAGTGAACGAGGAGCTTAAAGCCGGCCGCTGTTAATCATGATCAGTTGGGCCTATCGTAATGTTCAGGTTGTATACGTCCCAAACTTGAACACGCTGTCGACGTTTTCCCGCTACATAGGCAGTACGTAAGATATGTGTTGTTGAAAACTATAAACCATGATAGATCCTAGGATAGCTCGAGAAATTCGCAATGAGTCAGCAATTTGTGGAGTTACCTATTCTTATCTAGGTATTAGGTGTCATAAATAAGGGAATCTCCCTCCCTTTCCTTATAATGACAACAGCTGCCTTGGCAATCACGGGTGTAGCGGACCACGACCTGCAGGTGCTGCCGGAAACTGCGGAGCCGGTTGTGAGCACCACAAGAGTTCTCTCGGGCCGTCGACGCCGCCATCAACGATATATATCCCGGTAACTTGGCATCGCCCGACCCTCTCGTTCTCTGAATTCATGCCCACTGAAGTTACGTAAACGCAATGTAGGTCTCTTTAACAACAACAAACAATACCGCCCAACCTAACATCGTTGGCGTGCTCACTCAATTTTGAGCGAGATGCGCCGACTCCTTCTTATGGATGACCAGAGTAAATCAGGCTAATAACATGAGGAAATCATTCAAGATCCCTAGTCAAAAGCCGGCCGAGACTTAGTCTTAGCGAGTTATACTTGGCAGTTTCGCAAGCGGACCGTTTAATTCAGATGAATTAGTACCTATTGTCGCTTGGTATAGACTAGAGCGTCGCCAGTGTTTTGCGCTGATAGCAGCACAGCTGCAGGCAAATGGCCGCCCTGAGGGTTATGCCATAGTGACCCCCATCTGACTTGACCGCCTGTTGGGACGGCTCGCTAGCTATTTGCGATTGTCGTCCAAATCATTAGAAGTGGTAGATTATCTTACTCAGAAAGAACCGTTGGTAAGTTGATGCTCTATCGTGAGATGCCGAGCGGCTCTAGCAGAGTGCTAATCGTCCGCGGGCCAGTGTGGAGCATGAGGTTGTGAACCAGTCAATTTTACACTCCGACGAGGTACACCAGTGCCTACTTGTATGCCAAGTTACCCTAACCTTTCTTTACATCGACGTAATAAATAAAGTGCCGGTCTGGGACATAATCGCAAGCTCCGGAATATGAGGTACGGTGCAATCATATAAGTGAGCGTCGCGCCTGCAACATCCAGTTACCTCCTTGGGGATAAATCACCTCATGCTCAGTTTCCTTTCCTTTTACTCTCGTTGGATTATTGCCTCCGCCATTCGCATTAGACATGCCCAGAATACACTGCTAGGGAGGCGCTACTGGTTTTAACGGCATACCGATATTCTGTTCTACTATGTCTGCGTGGCGTTACGGCAAAAAGGAATAGAGAGCCTTGGATCTCGTAGCGCGTGAGCCAATAAAATACGCGCTGTGTGATCTGTAACTTGTCGCGCGAACAGAGGAATGAAAAAACGCAGCCGAGGTCAGGTGTCCAGCACAATTTGGGCAACCATATGTCCAGCGTTCATGTCTCGTCGAGCAGCATAACATCGCCCTGGGTGACAGAGAGCGTAGCTGGAGCACTAGCACACTACGGGCGGAATGCAGAATACTGCTACTAGTTATGTCACTTCGACATCAATCCTCGCCCCTCCGAGCTCGTACTTACAGGATAGGCCGTGTGAGCGGGTCAGAGGAACAGTCTTCGGGTCGATAACACACAGATGTTAGTCTCAGGGTCCGTTCTGTGAAATGTTATGGCAGATCTACCGAAAATCTAAATCGCGGTCTGGTAAACTGACAAACATAACAAGAAGCAAGTTGTTTGGCGGATGAAGCCCTGGGTGGTAAATTGACTATATGTCCAACGCCACAAATCCTGACCATAGATATGCAGCAAGAACCATTATTTCTCTGATTACAGCCAATTTCATCCTCCTTCCTTAGGGAGACTTAGGAATATGTAACAAGTCAAGGGAAAGCAACGTGCGTGGGCACAACCCGAAACGACAGTGTTCCATAACAGGGCGGTCAAATGGCAATATCAGAACGGTACACAGGCTAGGACATAATGGACTCTCGGAGTTACCCCCGACATGCGTAACATCCAATCAATTCCCGACAAAGGGTCAAAGGGGACTTAATTAGATCACCACACAGGTTTTGATTGTTCTGGAATATCGAAGGTTATCACAAGGCATGTGCCCGATCGCATGGATAAACAATCTATTCGATAGTTGAATACAAGATTGAGGTTCCGCTATCCGTCAACAACACCGGTAAGGGCCTCTCAACCGTAATTTTAGAGACGATGTATCACTCATACAGTAGGGCACGTAACGGCGCGTACCAGTTCTCAGCTGTCGGCCCGGATAACGATTAAATCGCGTTACACCTAGGCCCAGTGAAATTGACGAGTGCGACTTTTCGAACAACGGTATAGGTGGTGCTGTGTATATGCCCTGAACCCCGATCCTTCTTTCGTCCGGAAGTGGTACCCGGCTTCATCACAACATCCATCTGCCGACATGAAGCCGCGTAATACCCGCCCGCCATATCCAACTGGATACTACGGGGCTAGTTCGGTGTCTGAGTATCATCTTGAAAGTGTCGAAGAGATAGTCGCCCCCATATCCTAGACGACAGCTGTGTGAAATCCGACATGACTTACCTTCCACATGACATAACTCAACATTAGGGTTATGCTGCGACATACGGAAAAGTCGAACTGTGGTCGAAATCCGTCAAAGTGGGAACCTCTGTCTCGTTGAATTCCTTCTTCAAAAGGAGTAAGAGCCCGCGAGCTGCGGGAAACCTCTGGCTCGTCACTTCGTGACTTCTTGGGGGACTATAGACGTGCTAGAGCACGTGGTATGTTTTAATACCTAATGGTAGGGACTAACGATGCTGGGATAGCGCTCCAGGGGACAATCTCCAACTGGTTGTGACCAGAGCACGTTGTGCTACATAACGCCTTACCCCCGTCTCTTTCGCCCGGAATATACACCGGTAGATTGGATGAGAGGCACGCCGGAGGTGTTACGTGTCGCCCACAATGCGTTAAGAAGGATTTGGAAGGGCCCACTCCGTGAAGGCTCCCGATCCTTGTACTTTATGATCACCTTGCCTTGGCCGTGGTTTAGGTATTGCGGACACGGAGCGCAGATAAGGAGGGTATTTACTTTTTTCTTCGCGGAGAGCCCTGTCTCTTCCAGCGGATGAAGCGGGATAATTACCAGAGGGTCTTAAGTTGTAGGTACTATCAAAGCTGGGCACTCATTATGTCGATTCCTCATCTTGCCCGGCATTGCAAACCGTTGCGGCATCACCACGCTTCTTCCTAGCACGCGGATGCACAGGCCCATTCCCCGCCATACGTGGGCAGCCCCCACTACTGCAAGGCAACGGTCCCTGAGAGTTCAGGGGTAGGGCAAAGAGGCCACGCATTGTCTGCCTAGGGGGATAAACCACAGAGACTGAATCTCTCCTATCCAGGTTGCTTCTTAGACAGGAACTTGAGACTGAGAAGGCGCTTGCTGGGCCAATCCTCGGGGTTTTCCCAACATCTATCTGGTTGCGGAGTCGAACAGGACTCCGAAGTCTATAACTGCATCCATGTACCGTGGTATTCCAGGCTCAAACAGGCGGGAGTGTCCGTGCGCTGGAGCCTTGGGTGTTAGTTTTTGAAGAGTTGCGTGTTTGTAGCAGCTGTCCTCGGGAATACGAGTACAAAAGTACCTCTAGAGTGTGGTAGAACCGTGAAGGGAGAATTGACATAAGATTATTTCGTGTCGATCCACGTCTATAAGCCCCCCGGCAAGAGGATTACACGTGGCTTAGAATACTCTTGAATTTTCGCGATGAAAGGCGACTGATGGTAATGAATTCAATGGTCCTCAATACTGCTCGTACGCCTCGCCGCTAACTAGAGGTTACCTGAGCCCTCCTACCCCTCCTAATCTGCTTGTAGAATGCAAGCAAGGTGTGATCTGCATTAGTGGACAAATTTAACAAGGTGATCATCTCACACACCTAGGTGCGCACCTTGAGCGTAACGTTGGGTTGGTTTCTATCAGCGTACCCCCACATTCGGTCAGAATTGGACACGCGTCCACCCACTCTATTAGTTCTACAACCCGCCAGAAGCTATAGCGCTCAAGTGGCTCCCATAGCCCGCTAAAGCAAAACCGCGCCATCTGTTGCGGTTAGGTGTCCAGACCTCGACGACTGCTAACGAAAGCGGATGGATTACAGAGGGGGATAATCTCGTCACATCTACTCATTGCCCGGCCACAACCCTGGGCTTTAATAGCGGGCGACTTTAGGCCAATGTTATGAACTGGCCATCTTGGCGTAGCGTGGGTTCACAATTGCCAGGGACCGTACTGTACGTTCGACTAAAGGGTGCAGACCGACACTCCTCAATTTTGCGGCCTGGCCAATAAACGATATGTAGTCAGTGGGACGGTATCTTCGCGGCACCTTCCTAGAGCAGGAGGCTACGAGGCGCCCGTCCGTTTCCACCTCATAAACTGACTACCGTTTAGAGCATCACCTTACCAAGGACTCAATGGAACGCTCTCAGGGACTCCTCACGGTCTGGACCATGCTCGAAGCTCTCGTGGGTGCGTTATATGGACCGCTGTCCACTCCTCCACCCACGAGTGATCTAGGGCGTCAGTCATCTACAATCATCTTTTCATGCTATTATCTCTTTTCCTATAACAAGCATGAGGCCGAAGGTCATCAAACCTACTTTATTTCGAGCCGACTATCCACGAATACAAGTACCTGAGCACGCTGCATAAGCCAACTTCACGGGCTCAAACGTAGACACAGTACTTCGTTCTATCATCAACCAATGCCGATATCCATGCCCTTAGTACTCCGTCTAGACCCCCCTGCTTTTATCTGTGATTAGAGTTCAAATTAGAGCGAACGCGCCAGGATGCGAGAGATTCTTGTATACACACAAAAACTTGACTCTAATAAGTCCTATTGCATTCAACAGGTGGAAGGTAGGGTGCGGTTTTTACTGGAAACCTCAGATTTTGGTGTCCTATTGGATAATGTATGTATCGGACGCAAGAATCAGGACCCTGGACTTTCTATAGTGCCAACATGCACTAGAAAGAAAACCGGCTTCGGTTCGAGACTTTATAGCGCAGTTGGATCATATTGGGTCGCGCGCCAGAGCCTCGGCACACAATCGTCGACCGCGGTGTAACATAAACGGGTACTAATGGTTATAGTCGGACTGGTTGTTGCTAGTAATCGGCATGCATTTTATCCCCATCGCATCGTGACAATGAATGGGCCTGCAGGGAAAATCGGAACCCTATTGTAGAAATTACGCCGTTGCCCCTATTGCACTGTTACGTCGCCATGGCGATCATTACATGAGGCGTATGCCTATAGAGACTGTAGGGATGTACCGGATACATGTGGATGGGACATCAACAGCCGGGGAACGTCGGACTGTTCCTGGGCACAAAAAGCTCGATGAGATGTTTCATAAAGTTGAGAGTTTCAGCACCGAATGTCAAAGTGGGCCAGAAAGACTGACGGTACGCGTGTTACGAGGCTAGAAAGACCCCCAGGCACGAGGCGCAGCAGTCTCAAATACGAGCCAGTGTCCCATTCGATCGCTGATAGAAATAATATAGAGTTATTCAGCCTCGAGTTGCGATAATCTGCTAAGGACACAGTTGAACAGTGGAGCACGGCACTTGTCTTTTCTTTCTATGAGTAAGGTGACATGCTCCAAGCTACAGATGGGACTAGAGGACCGCTTCGGGCGCTCGGGCGTGTCGTCCATCCACATGTCTTCACGGCGAGTTATGTGGTAATACCAACGGTTTAATTAGATCCCAAACGGAGAGGTACATTTAACGTTCACACTATCGCCCATGTGATCCACGTGCCCCCCCCAAATAAGGTTGGGATTATTGACCTATTCGGATGAGACATCCAAGCTTATGGATTGCGTAAATAACAAGCACTTCTCGGGTATACCTATTCCCAAAACTATGAGGGATGTTGTGTAGGGGAGCACGATCGCCATGGTGCATAGTACAGAAAGGTCGACCAAGCCGGGGCTGTCAACTGACGCTCCTACCCACCCCATCTTTATTTAGCAATTGTTGGGTTTCGGAACTTTCTTGCGACGTTGTTTGGTAAAGTAGTCAGTCTTGAGTTTGGGGAGCATGCTGATCTTGTGACCAAGCAACGAACGGGGTCGGCTACTTCGTCGATTGCAGACGAGCCCTAAACCATCCTTGCGGCAAAAGCCAGTGGCCAGTCGGGTTCTCTGTAAAAAACTCTATTCGTACGGTGACAGAGCACGTCACTGTTTCTGTGCCCCTCTCAATAGAATCACCCCGAGCAAACGAGTCCTGGATCAGTGGACGGCAGTGGGCGTTTTCGAGTCTAACGTACTCTCAACGTAGGCCATGACCGAGAAGCTTCCATTTATCGTCATCGCCTGTCCCAAGAGTTGCCTGTTCGATGGGAGACGGCACGAACTGATGGAATCGGTACTAGCGTGGAGACGTAAGGGGCCGGCCAAATATAACCAAGGAGATCGAGAAGCCTATGGGAATCCTCAGTGTGGACCTTAGAGATTTCATTCCGATGCTCTAAGTTGTTTCCGACACTGCCGAGTAGCTCAAACTGCTACCCGTATTACAAGATGAGTGACCTACGCAAAGCTGGGTACTCTGGTCTACCTCGCGTGCGCAACGACTTCCGCCTCTGAGGAACCCACTGGTAAGTGAGACTGCATTTCGCTATAACAGGCACTCATCGGCTTGTGGATGAGGGCACTTAATCTTTATTATATTTCACGGCAGTTCCTGTTACCCCGACTAGCAAGTATCATTCAGGTTGTTAGCGCCCTCGGTAAGTGGCATACTGAGCTGTTTGACGCACGTACTCACCTCTAATGGAGTAATTAGAAGTTCCGTGGCGCTAAAGCAGCCACCGGGGACACAACCGAAGTTATGTAGCGCGTAGAAACTTGCTTATAAAGGTAATCTGCGCACGGGCTAAAAAGCTATATGCTAAAAGGCTCTCTTTACCGTTTGACAGATTAGATCCTCTATCAGCAGGCGCTTCTGCGACACGTCAATATGGGGCCTCCCGAGACTATCCCAGTTGAAGGTCAGCGTTTAGATGGCCGCGACGTCAACCCTGAGGGCATCCATGTAAGACTATTATACTCGGTACGAGGCACCGAAAGAAGTACTACAAGAAGTTTTCTCCCATAGGCACTCCGGCCTCCGGATATGCACACGTGTTTTACTGTATCTAAGAGCGGTATTCCTAAATAATCTATGGTCATAGATATTCACCCAGCTGTGATAATAGAAAACTAGTTCGTACTTAGACTCCATCCTATGGGTCATGGTGTCACCTCGCCCATAGTTCGGATGTACCCGTATCAGCAAGACCTATTCCCCGTAGGTGCTTATGGAAACATTAAAAGCAACACACACTTGCGCAATAAACAGCAACCCTTACACGACGAGGGATGATCGAGCAAGCGCGAGCTAGAGGCCAATTAACGTGAGCAGTACCTACACATCACACGATGCCATGTTGGACGCTTAAACACTTACACGTGTTCGCGATCTACCATTTTTTTGGACGGTCGTACGGGTCCGGCTTCGGTCCAGCTCATGCCGCAAACTCCATAACTAAGACGATACCGTATCGCACGGACACTAAAGATTTAGGGCTGGTTCCTATGTACCAGTGAGCGCTATTGGAGTCTGTGAGCTATCGATTGGAAGGACTGAGCGAGACGTGTATTCCGGTCGTTACACAGATCGTCTCCCCGACTACCGTCTCCGTCGCTACCATTGGCCGTGCCGGGTATTTATTCCCAGCAGATGGTGATGTATAGAGTCGACCAAACGTAGGCGATCCAAATGTATCGATGCGGCTGACGGTAATCTAGCTTGCTCAAACGATCTTGACGTACTGTACAATCTAAGGGTTAGTGCCAGCAAGTATAACGGAGCAGTCGGGCGTGGGATCCACTCACGTAACAGTCCGCAGATTTCTTTCATCCATACACCCACACTGGAGTGCCGGCATAACAACAACACATTGACCATGTAAGTTAGGAGGTCTTCAACCGTGTTCCACGTTGAGAGTGGGCCATGGAACCCAAACCCGCGCGAAGTGAGATTCATTCAGACCCAATTCAGACGAAGCGACCGGGGGTTTATGCCGCGCAGACGGCAACTGAGAGAAGTAAGCACATACATTTACAGTATTATTTGAGGGGCCGGCTGGTAGCCTTCCTGGGGAAGTCGATATCAAGCAATGCCGGTTCACGACCGTACACCGCATCAGGACAGAAGGAACACACCGAAAAATACACCAGCTCAAGTGGCGGCATAGCTTCTGGGGCGGTCCGGGTCCCCCCTTCTATGATTTACGATATGTCCCACTATATGCTGTCAGTGTCTATCTACATGGCATGACCGGTTCGGAGGTCTGCGCCCCTGAAACATACCGCCCGTGAACCTACGGTGAAGACTCCGTCGTCTATGCTTCGCGATGAGAGACTGGCACGGCCCGATTGCGGCCCTAGCTTACGGATGATTAAGCTCTCATGACGAAGCGCTCCTAGTCCCGGCGAGTGGGCCTATCCTTCCGGACGGTGTTAATCTCGTAGCCTCGATGAAAGCGTGGCAAAAAAGTCGAACAACAATATACAACTCAGGGACGCTCCTGAATCGTGCGTTGCGACACAGGTAACTACTTTGTTTAGCCGGGCTATACCGAAGAGGGAGTTTTATTATAGGAAGCTTGGCAATGAAGTGGGACAAAGCTGTATCGTTTTATGATTCGCGATTTTGTCTACAGCTGTGGTGTTCGCTGAGGGCACAGGAATTGGCTCGTTATTCCCCTTCGATCCTGGAGGTATACAACAAAGGCGTCGTAAAAATATTCCCGGTTTTCCGAAGGTCTAGGCCCGGCTGCCACCGCGCCACCACACCCAATAGCACAAGGTATCTATGACAGTTGACGAGTTAACGGTACCACGATTTTGAGGGCGCCCGGCCACATCGAAGAAGGTCGTAGATATGACGACAGAGACGTAGCGGTCGAGGTACGAGTGTCATGGGTTTTTACCCCTGTCAGAGGTTGGCAGAAGCAAAATCACTATAGGACGCGGACGCAGGGTTGAGCCTTTAATAGATGGTTGATGTGACGTCCCCCTGTATCAAGTTACTCAGCTCTCGAGCTCTTGCAAACGTGAGGGCAAGCCATAACACGACCCGCTATTTGGGGACATCTCTGAACGTCAAAAGTATCCGCATACACTTATTGAGTCAATATCGATGACGCAGAAACGTCTACCCACCTTCGGTATGCTGTGATCTCATACGTCACGGGGATTGAATATTGAAAACTCACCATTGTGTAGTAGACAATAGGAACCGATCTATGGAAACGTGGAATCCGGCGTGCCCAAAGGAGGGCAGAGAGCCCATATTTTCCCAGTAACGCCTTGTAAGGGCAGTGACATTTTTCCCTGATCTCCTCTGATGTAATACGTATAGTAGGTCTTGCTTGAGGAGACGCGGCACCCGACGGTAACTAGTGGTTCGCGCCTTTTAATATCCCTACCGCGTTACTATGATTTCCTGCGCCCATTTCAATCACATGCCGTTCGCCACACTGCTTTCCAAGTATCTTGGATCTCCAGTGCTGCGCGTAGTAGGAGATCGCTTTGCGTGTCGCTGTTCAAACGGCCATTATATAGGCATGGTTACCTGAATAGAAACATTGTAATCTTGCAATATCAACTAGCATTGACGACATCCTAATCTGGAAGAAGGGACTGAAGTGTGACCGCCATGCCGCGCCTTAAGTGGTGAGTAATGTAGATCTAACGGGTGTTCGTGATCACGGCGCGAAGATCGACTAGATCATATATCGAAATATCGGGCACTACTGCTATAATTATGGGAACAATGTGGATCCGATTTTATCAAATACTCAGTTCGACACCCGCATCGTCAGCTTAAAAAGGGTTGAGCAACTCGTAGAAATACCACACTTACGCATACCGAAAGTATGCTCGATGAGATCCGTTGGCTATGATTTTACGCACGCTCTTAAAATGATAACGTCTTAACGTGCGATTACTAATTTGTCACTTGACATTCCCCTGCACGGTACGGGGCACATGCTCACGTGGATACCTGGGCGTTCAGCGTCGGACGATGGAGTTTGTCCGTAACGGAAGCTGATCACCACCATGCGGCTAGGGCTCTACATTATGTCGAGGAATCGGTTTCGGTGCTCACAAAGTAAGAAATATATATAAGTTAGTTTTTGCTCTTTGCCATTTTGACTCAATCCTCCACCAACTCCGTCCAAGCCTATACCAGACATACAGTACCCTGGCGTCTACAAACTAAGTTGCCTCTGTGGTAGCAGTTACATTGGAGAAACCAAACGACATGTCTCGGACCGCATCCGTGAACATAAAGCAGACCTGAAACACGGTAGGACAAACACCTCAGCCGTGGCAGATCACTGTTACAACTCAGTGGACTCACATGACATTGACTTCTCCAAGACAGAGGTTCTCTGCAAGCCATCTAGCTATCATGAGAGATTCGTTCATGAGGCGATCCACATATACAAACACAGAGACAATTTCAACCGAGAAGATGGATTCTGGCTTAGCAATCATTGGAAGGACGTAATAAACCACTTCGGATCTTAACTGATTGTGTTCACGTTTACGGTGACTTTCAGACCGCGTTCCACTCACTGGCATTGTATTCTCCGCAGGGAATGGATTCTTTGCTCCGCTGCAAGTTTCCCCCACGACTCACCCATTGACACGACGGTCAATGGTACAGTGTATAATAACAAATAGTATAACATTTATATGCTTAATACAATGTACAAAGTAATATATAGTATCGTAATTGTATAGTAAACATATAGCAGTGTGATACACATTAGGGTGGGTAGAATAATACATAGTGTTATATTAAAATGTATAAGGTATAGGGTGGTTTATAGCAATACAGTATGTAATTTAATGTTGGGTTTGTTTATGGCAGTATATAGTACGGTGTAGACTCGTGTGATGTAAGAGAATAAAGTTTAGATGGAAGCATATTATATAATTTTTACGAAGTAGAATTGTAATGTATTACTTACTGTTAGTAACTCAGCTTATTGTAGAGTATAGTAAGTATACTGATGATGCTATGTAGTTTATACTTTAGTTGTTTATGTAGTTTATACTTTAGTTTTTTACGTGGTTGTTTAGTAACTGCAGCTACATACTATTAACATTCCTTTCCTTTGTTAATGCTACCCCCCTTCCCCCTCCCTTTGATGCTGCTAATCTTGCATAATGCACGGGCATAATATTAATTTGAACCCCCCCCCCGCCCACCTCCTACGCATTTTCCATATGCTAAATTCCTCTTGATATGCAAATTATTTTGTCAAGGCGCTCTTCTTCCCACCTCCCCCCCTCCAACCCAGCTTAAATATACGCTCCAAGCTTGGTGGTGTTTCATTCTTCACCTGAGGACGGCTGCTTGCGTTGTGGCCGAAACGTCGTGAGAATTATTTTATTATGTTTTATTTTTATTATTTTATTACTTCCCTTCTACGTGACTTTACCGAAAGAACCAAGAAGATGAACTCGATTTAATGTTAAATTAAAACCTAGATATCAAATTTAGGACCTCATTGGACCCTCACAGCTCGGCTGAGCGGCTCCCAGGCTGCCAAAACTTGCGGCTAAACATGATGCGGATGGCGTTACGAAACGCGCGGTTGAAGCCCCCGTATAGGTAAGGGTTGATGGCTGAGTTAACATGCCCGAACCAGTTTACCATGTCCCAGGTGAAGGAATTTGTTCTAAAATCGATCCAGGGATCTTTGACGATGGTGTAAAAAAATGGCGCATAGCAGAAAATGAAGACACCCAGAATGATGGACACAGTCTTGGTGGCGTTGTGCTCTCGTTTCATGGCTGCCCACTGCTGCTTGTTGAAGCCCGACTTGCCCTGGCTCCCTTGCTGCTGGATGCTGATGGAGCGGGCCTGCTTGCGTGCCACGCGGTAAATCTTCGCGTAGGCAAGGGTCATTACAGTTACAGGCACCACGAAGGTGAGGAAGGCACCACAGCTCGATAATGTCTTGTTCATGTAGAAGATGCAGTTGTTCTTACAGATGCGGCTTGCCATCAGGTCCTCGATGCCGATGACAATCCATCCTAGCATCACGGGCACCACTTGGAACACCGTCCCGAGCCATATGGTGACAAGAAGCAGGGCTGCTGTCTTCCAGGTAAAGCGCTCCCTATAGTGCATCGGGTCGCAAATGGCCAGGTATCGCTCGTAGGCGATGCAGCAGAGGTGCCAGGTGGAGGCGGTACACACGAAGGCATCAAGGAAGTGGTGGACCTTGCAGAATGTTTGGCCGTAGAACCAGCAGTCGTAGACGCACTGCGTCGTGTAGAAGGGCATCACCACTACGCCCACCATGATGTCGGCCACCGCCAGGGAAAGGGTGAAGGTGTTGGGCAGCACCTGCAGCTGCTTGAAGTAGGAGATAGCCATGATGATGGTCATGTTTCCCAGGACGTTCAACACCATGGTAACAATCATGATGAGCAAGATGATGTTGGCGATGCGGGCAGACATTCGAGCTGGGCGGCAGAGGAGACCGGACTCCCGGATCAGACAGATCAGTGGCTCCACGTTGGAGGCATTGTGGTCAGGATCCCCATCCATGAGTCCCAGAGCCAGGCTGGAGTTCATGGTGCCCCCTTCGAACTTTTCAGTGCCCAGCGTCTCAATCAGTTAAAGGACTTCTGCTCGCTTCACAGTCACTCCTTTGCCAACTTGTCCACTGTTCCTTGCATGCATTTGTCTTGCCTCTCTCTAGCACAGTCATTCACCCAGAATCAGTGTCTGGGGCACTTACATCCTATAGCTCCTGACCATCTCTGTTTCTTACAATTTTGGGAAAATTAAAAGCGTCCTCTAAGATGTTTGGCCACTTCCTGTCCTTGAGCAGTTGGTGTGTCCACGTGTAGGAGGAAATCGCAGGGCCTGGAGAAAATCATGCAACCATTCGAGGGGACAGCAATCAAAACTCAGCGATATATATCCTCTCAGCAACCTCCTTCATATTCTGTGTCCTATTCACACAAATTATAATTTAACGCTAAATACAATAGTTGATATGGGGTTTGTCAATAAACTGACAAGACTCTGTTCACCTCTGTCTCCCTGTATTTGTATTTTCTATCTCTCTATCTCTTTCTGCCTTATAGCCTTAAACATTATGCAATACCACGAGTTCTTGAAGAACTGCATGAATAATAATATTTAGTTGGATATAGCGTTGTGCATGTAAATTGATTCTCACACTCACTGAGGCACCACAGAAAAGCTGGCAGGCAGACAAGCGGGAAGCCATAGTCAATCATCTTTGTCTTCCTATTGTTCTCTCTGTGTCTGGGTTCACCACCATCTATCTATCTGTCCCTTTGTCTTCCTCTGTATATTCTATGTCTCATATGTCCCTCTTTCTGCTAGGAAACAATTTGTTAGAGTAAGAGGAGATGGTTCTAGATGTCATACTTGAAGAAGTAACCATTGCCCTTTACAATATTTAAACAGGGAACATTCTCGTTCCATATGTAATGACTGTGGGCATAACAAACAAAACAAGTAGTAACAGCTATTGCAAATCAATGACTGGATTGATTTACTACCCAATGTTTACACAAAATCAAATGCCTTTTTTTGCCACGATACATTTTTTACAATTGAAATAAAGCATTTAATAAGGAGGTTTTCGCAGCCAATATTATCCATAATAAGGGTTTTTTTGGATTAGATCGCGTAAATATAAATGCATCGTTATACTCACCACCACCCGAAACAACCAATTAGTAAGTTTTCTCATGTAAACAAAATATACCAATTCGTTACTACTTCAGCACACCGGTGTCCTGGAGAGTAAACCCACATTTACAAATCGAGTACGACGTATCGCCAGTAATTACAACCAGTCTCATCAGAGGACAGCGAGAATTGTGGAGAAATCCTCCTGTTCAAAAAACCTCGATTAAATAAAGAAACAAACCTTATT
Organism: Callorhinchus milii; assembly: GCF_018977255.1. Lineage (NCBI taxonomy): Eukaryota > Metazoa > Chordata > Chondrichthyes > Chimaeriformes > Callorhinchidae > Callorhinchus > Callorhinchus milii. The sequence continues at coordinate 68,075 of NW_024704942.1, forward strand.
TGGAACATTACATATATTGGTTAAAGACATGCATACAGAGTGTTCTCGAAGATCATAACGGAATTAGCGACAAATCCGAGCCCGCGCACCTTGGTTTGGACAGCCGTTCAATACAAATACTTAATAATGTACAGAGCGTCTTAAAACGAAAGGCATCAGTAGAGAACCGCTACTCTACTGATATAAAATAATGCGTGAATAAACACTTTCCACCATGATTTATAATTAGTTTATTTTGGGCTAGATCGTCTTGTAGGTATAATATCAATTAGTTTCAATCATAACCCTCCGCCACCCAGCAGAGTCAACCAAAATCGAGTGCTCACGTTGGGGCAAATTTTGCCAATTGATTTGGATTTTCAGCAAAATCCGGAGGAGGAGGAATATTGGAAAGTGAGCAACAAGTTGACTATGGTGTTTTTTTAAATCGACGTTTCACTGGAGATTACATCCAGGAACATCACATGTGAACAAAATGCTCGGCTCCTAATGACACTGGATGTAATCTCCAGCAAACGTCAATTTAAAAAAAATCATCTAACTGCCTGCTGCTCTGCTTGCATGCTCGCTTGCCTGCTATGTTTTGCTACCCATGCTGTCAAATGCTGCCGCTGGCTCTCCGCCATGGTGAAACAGGAAGCTGAGCGCGTAAGTCTTCCTTGCAAGTACAGAGCCTCTCCATCACCAAGACTCCTACTGTGCCTCCCCGTTTGCAGCCCACGGTAACTGGTATCTCGCGACACAAGACCAAAGCAGTAGGGGATCTCGGAGCTGCAGTGGTCCTCAGAGGTATCTCCAACTTCCCAACCACTGCCCCACTGCCTTGTGGGTAAACTTTGGCTAGGGGAGAAAACTCTGACTCAAATCTGTGGTGGGGACCCGCAACAGTGGTATTCAACAAAACGATTCTCCGGCAGTCCCCTGCAGCTCTGGCCAGACGAAGGTCGTCGTGAGTTCCTCATGCCACCTGAGTCTGTTTGGCTGGAGTGAAGATGGTAGGCATTGGGAATGCACACCCCTACCCTCACTTTAATCCACTCGCTGTGCAAGCTTCTTGCTCCAACCCCCCCCCCCCACCTTTTTTAAAGCCCTGTGGCAAACAGCAAATGGCAGAAGGTACAGGTCAAGGAGGTGACTGGGAGCATCTAGGAGTATCGGTCGCTGAGACACGGCATGTCTCCTCGGCAGCTTCCATCATGTCTGAGCAGCCCTCCACTGCTCACCCCTAATGGGGAAAGACCTAGTAAAAGTGGTCTAAAAGTGTCTGTTCCACTCACTCCGGGTGGTTAGCTGCTACCAACCGAGCATTCCATTTAGTGACCGAAACTCAAGGAAACCAAAGACTTGTTTACTTCTTTAAGCTGCTTCATGGAACATCCACACCGTCTTGGACTCTTACGAAAAAAACTGACAAACCACACAGAAGGACAGCTCTCGTGACCCATGAACTCAGGAAATACAACATCAGCATTCAGTGAAACCCGCTTCCATGGAGACTCTCTCACAGAGGTGGATGAGGGCTACAGCTTCTTCTGGAAGAGTGTTCCAGAAGATGCTCGCCGTCTCCATGGAGTGGGTTTTGCTGTGAAAACCTCAATCCTCCAACGCGTCCCTCTATCCCCTGTTGGCATTAGTGAGTGGCTGATGACGTAGCACATCCCCTTGGCTGGGGGACGCTCTGCCATGCTCATCAGTGCTCATGCGCCTACACTGGACGCAGACAATGACGTGAAGGAGGCATTCTATAAAGCTATCGACACTGCCATTAAAAACACACCACATACAGTAAAGCTATTCCTCATTGGAAACTTCAACGCCAGAGTGGGCTCCGAACACCATATCTGGGACTGTGTACTAGGCTGGCATGGGGGGAGTTAAGCAGAACGGCAACGGGCTGCGGCTACTGTCCCTATTTTCCGAACACCACCAAGTGATCACCAACACCCTGTTCCAGTTGAAGGACAAACACAATAAGTCATAGAAACACCCCTGCTCAAAACACAGGCACCTGCTAAATTACATCATCATCCATCAGTGCGACCAAAAGGAGGTACTAGTGACCCAAGCCATGCGTGGAGCAGAATGTTAGACTGATCACTGTATGATCAAAGCCAAGCTCTGCATTGAGATCCGTCCACTAACAACCTGCAGCATCTCTTCTCCACGAAATTCCCCCAAACTCCCCGGACTCCGACCCCAACACTACATGGATTGAGTTGTGCACAGCTATCTTCCAGGCAGCCTCGGAATCAATCGGGTACACCAAAAAGCATCACCCAGACTGGTTTTATGAAAACGCTGCCGACATCCACACACTACTACAAACGCCAAGCCCACAAAGCCGTTCTTACCAACCCAGACTACCCCACTCTCCAATCCTCTCGCTCCAAGGCAAAAGCAGAGTCCCAACGTGCTCTCCATGCCATGGAGGACACCTGGTAGGTCCAAACGGCAGATGAGATCCAAATCCTCGCAGATGCAAACAACACCCAACGGTTTTATAATGCCATCAAAGCCCTCTATGGCCCCCCAAAACAACCATCACCCCAGTCATGCCTGTTGATGGCAAAACGCATTCCAAGGACCAACAAAAGATCTTGGAGAAATGGGTGGAGCACTTTGATAACCTCCTCAACCACATCAACCCCACATACCCACTCATCCTTGACACACTCCCTGATATCCCACCCATTCATAAACTTGACAGTCAACCACAATTTTCTGAGGCCACTAAGCGGTCAAAGGCCTGAAAAACAACAAAAGTGCTGGACCTGACAGCATCTCATCTGAGATCTTGAAGCACGGGGGATACCTCATCCTTCGCCATTTACACCTTCTCATCAAGTCATCTGGCTGTCAGAAACCATCCCACAGTAATGGAAGGATGAAAATATTGTAGTTATCTACAATAAGAAGGGTGACAACGTAGCTTGCGGCAATAGCAGAGGTATCTCCCTTCCTTCAGTCACCAGAAAGGTCCTCGCCAGAATAATGCTCTACTGGCTCGCAGATAACCGATATTAAAAACGTCCTACCAGAATCCCAGTGCAGCTTCAGGAAAGACAGGAGCACCACCGACGTGATATTTGTGGCAAAGTAACTGCGGAGAAAATGCCGGGAGCAAATCATTGACCTCTTCATAGCTTTTATCGACCTCACCAAAGTATTCGAGACCATCAACTGTGAGATACTCTGGCAGCAGGTCATCAAATTTGGGGTGCCTCCCAAGTTTTTGAGCATTCTAAAACAGTTCCATGAAGAAATACATGCCAGAGTAGTGCTTGGTGTGATTCAATCGGAGCCTTTCAACGTTGATGTCGGGGTCAAGCAAGGCTGTGTTCTGGTTCAGCTATATTCAACATGCTCCTTGCTGCCGTCACAAGTCTATCACATAACTCCCTCAACTCAATCGATGGAATCCAGCTACAGTACTGTCTGGATGGAAATCTCTTCAACGTAAGACGCCTCCAAGCACACACAAAAACCAAAACCCAACAGATATTTGAACTGCCATATACAGACGACTGTGCAATCTTGGCTCACACCCCAGAATCCATGCAACACGCCCTCAATCTGGTCTCCTCCTTCTACCACTCCATCGGCCTACAAATCAATACTAAGAAGACGGAAATAATTGCTCAACTGTCATCCACGTCCACCTCAATCCCTACCTTCAACATCGGTGGTGTTCACCTCAAATTGATACCCCATTTCACCTACCTCGGTTCTGTCCTCTCCCCTACATGCTCCCTTGACGACGAAATCCACACTTGTGTCAACAGAGCCTCTGCTTCCTTTGGACGCCTCTGGGCCAGAGTCTTCGAAAATTGTAACCTCAAGACCCACACCAAGGTAGCAGTTTACAACGCTGTTTGTGTCTCCACACTGCTTTATGGCTCAAAGACCTGGACCCCATATAGGCGTCACATTAACATCCTGCAAGCATTCCACATCATATGCCTCCAGCGCATCCTAGAGCTAACATGGAAGGATAAAGTTCCCCATACTGGGGTCCTCACCTAAACCAAGTCATCCTGCATTGAGACAAGCATGGCTAAACGACACCTCCGCTGGACCTGCTGAAGTGGGAACTGAGTTCTCGAGCAAAGCTCTCGGTTTACAGATTGATCTACGTACCTACCCTCACGTAACGGTCATGAGCTTTGGGTAATGACCGAAAAGATAAGATCGTGGGTATAAGGGTTCGAAATGAGGTTTATCTGCAGGGTTGCCAGGCTCACTCTCTGTGATCGGATGAGGAGCTCGGTAATCCAGGAGAGCCTCAAGTCGAGCCGCTCCTACTCCGAATCAAGAGCACCAGTTGAGTTGATTAGGGCATCTGGTAAGGATGCTCCCCTGGTAGACTCCCCCTGGAACTCTACCGGGGACGTCCCACTGGGCGAAGACTCTGGGGCAGGCCGAGGACACGCTGGCGAGACTATGTCGCTCGGCTGGCTTGGGAACGCCTGGGAATTCCCTAGAGTCTGTCGTCAGGGAAAGGAAGGTGGACCGCCCTACTCAACATCAGAATCAGAAACAGTTTTAATCGCCATGTAAGCTTGAACAAACAAGGAATTTACTATGGCAGGATAAAAAAAAAACATGCTCTCACCAGAAGAAGCGGATTGAGAAATGAAACGAAACGAACGAACAAACTTGTTGGCGAGTTTGCCCCCACGTGACAAATTGATTTACATTACTATGTCGGATGGTGGAGGGTTATAATTTTCTATAAAAAGGACATTTTACACTCCATGAAGATCCAAACCAAATTAAACTAAATAAGAATCATAAAGACAGTATTGGTTGTGAAAGCATACGTGTCAAAAATATATATACACAGTGACCTAGCACACATCGGTAAAAGACGACATATATTTCAATTAACACAATTAACATTCAACATCTACTCGGAGCAGATTTTTGATCGAACACTAGCAGATAAAAACATTGGTATTAAAGTCAATGGACAATACATCAACAACATCAGGTATGCCGACGACACTGCACTGCTGGCCGATTCGGAACAAGACCTACAACAAATCTTGGACGAGGTTGCCACAGAGAGTCAAATATGGGACTTACGAATTAATAAAAAGAAAACAAAGGTTATGAAGGTCAACCGAACTACAAGCGAAATAACAATCAAGCTTGGCAGTGAAAAATTGGAACAAGTACACCGATTTAAATACCTTGGTGTAATCATTGACGATCAGTTGAACCATGAAGTCGAAATCAAGAGCAGAATTGAACAAGCAAGGCAAGCATTTATTAAATGGAAAACACTCCTTGCAGACCGCAATTTGAGTACATCACTGAAACTGCGCACACTGAAATGCTACATCTGGTCAATTTTGCTGTACGGAGTAGAGACGTGGACACTGACAACAACAACAACAAAAAGGCTAGAAGCTTTCGAGATGTGGCTGTATCGAAGAATGCTGAAAATCCCATGGAGAGCCAAAACCACCAATACACAAGTTCTGCAAGATATGGGCACTGACAGGCAACTGCTGAAGACCATCATTAGCAGGAAGTGTTACTACCTAGGCCACATTGCCCGAAACGACCACAAATACCAGCTATTAAAGCAAATCCTGGAAGGAAAAGTCGAAGGGAAAAAACGACCAGGACGGCCAAAAACGACATGGCTCAGTAACATCAAAACATGGCTACAATTAACAACAGCACAAACTCTACACGCCGTGCTAGACCGGGACCAATATCATCGTGAAGTCGCACACGCCGTTAGGCAGCACTAAAGAAGAAAGTTAAAATCCAAAAACAAGATGTGTAAAGACATACATTCCTATAAGGGAGAACATATTTAACATGTAGAACACGGTCATACACAACTTATATGCGATATACACACACACAGAGACATGTATAGCAGATGCTAACGAAAATTTACATAGACTTTCTGTATACACACACACACAGACACAAAGTCCCCCGTGTAACCGTTAACAGACTGTTGGGGCGAGTGCTGTGACAGTAAACAGCACACAAGGGATGGTGTGGTCAGCACCACGCCTGACCACTTTTGTTTCTCCAGTGATGAGAGTTACCACAAACCGCACCGGGTTTTCATTTAAGGCTGAATCGACCTAGGAGAGGCCCAGGATCGGTTCAGATATCCGTCACTGACAAAACTATAAATTATTTTTATTTATTTTCTTAAAACTTTCGTGACTGCAGGAATTCTTATTAATTGGTTCTTTCTGTAAAGTCACGTAGATAGAAGAAAGAGAAAAATAATTTAAAAAATTATAAAAAGAAAAGAAAAATAATACTGTAGCCTGGTTCTTAATCGGAGTGAGTGTACTGGTAGTCTATAATGTAGACTGTAGCCTGGTTATTAAATTTGGTGAGTGTACTGGCAGTCTGTAATGGAGCCTGAAAAATAAAATAAAAGCAGACAAACAAAAAGCCACGACGTTTTGAAACGTTTTGAAACGTCGTGGCTTTTATTTATGCTACAGTCCACATTGTAGACAGCGAGTACGCTCACCGAGGTTGTCTACATTATAGACTGCCAGTACACTCACCTAGCTTAATAACCATTGCTACAGTCTAAATTATAGACTGCCAGTACACTCACCAAACTTAATAACCAGGCTACAGTCTACATTAAAGACTGCCAGTACACTCACTCCGATTAAGAACCAGGCTCCAGTAATATTTTTTTTAATTATTTTAATTCACTTTTTTTATTCTTATTTTTCTATCTACGTGTCTTTACCGAAAGAACCCAAGAATATTTTCATTTTACCAAGTAAGGCACACTGAGCTATATAACTATTTTTCAGAAGCGACCTGGCAACATATGATATCCCAACGAAGTAGCTTATCATGTGGACATTTAATGCAGCCAAATAATCTAAAAGCACGTTGATTCTAATTATGGAGGGAAAACCCGGAGGGACCCGAAGAAAAATCCAAATATCAAAAGGCGTCAGGGTCGGGATCGAACCCACGACCTCCGATAAACCCTGCGCGGTAGTCAACATCTCACCACCGCGGTGCCCCCTGATGTTGACCGTGAACGGGAATCGACCTCGGGCCGCCGGTTCGTAGCGAAGTGCACGGACCACTACACCACCGCTCTCCATACACACACGCACACATGTACACAGACAGTCTAGAACTCGCCACTGATAAATGCGATACAATACGATACTATATAAAGACGGGATAGCAGTGGTGCCGTGATTAGCGCACTGCGTTAGGAGCCGGACGACCGGAGCTCTATTCCCGGCTATTGATGTAATTCCAGTTAAAGCACCTACGATTGACTACGTACGGTGCGAAAGAAGTTCAACATACATACATCAGTGGCGAGTGCTGTATTTACTGGTCCTGGGCAACCGCCCTTCACCAACCCGTATTTACCAGCGTGGTGAAGTATGGTCAAGCAACCCCCACGACCGAGAGCTGAAATTTCCAATGGACTCTAAATTATGACACAAATACATAACTAGGCGATATTTGTGTACAAGCATTGACATATTCAATAAGCGCATGGAGACTATACACGCATAGACATTATACAAACAGTATACGCGTATACACATTTAATAACCACATCCAGACAGCCCACGTGTTAAATAGACACATTTTTATAACATTTACATCCATTTATCAATCGCCTGCTGGGTTAAGACTTCCTCTATGCCATGGTGTTTACTTATACTTCACCAGGCTGGTTAGTACGGATTAATCAGAGGGATGGAGGTGGATCGGTTCAGTTATCACTCGTCACTGAGATATAACAACATACACATAGAGGGAGCAGTGGCGCAGGGGTGAGCGCACTGCGCTACGAACATGGCGACCTGAAGTCCATTCCCGACCAAGACCAACATCAATGACGAGGGATCTGAACCGGTCCCGGGTTGTACCTATACACACAAAGACAAAGATCTCCCCGTATAGCCTTGAACAGACTGTTGTGGAAAATGCTTCCACCTATGAAGATTAGCGCGGCACACGAGGTGGTGTGGTCAGCACCACGCGTGGCCGCCTTTGTATCCATAGTGCTGAAGTTTACACACAACTGGTATTCATTTAAGATTGCGTAGACCTAGGGGGGCACAGGACCGGTCCAGCTATTCTTCACCGATATTGGTCGTGAACGGGAATCGAACTCGGGTCGCCTGGTTCGACACGCTGTGCGATTGCCTCTCAGCAGACTGTTGGGGCAAGTGCTGTTAGCGAGTAGCACCTATGAAGGTCGGCACAGCACACGAGGGGGTGGTTGGCCAGAACCACGCACGGTCGCCTTTCCCCAGTGGTGAGTTCAAAGCTGATTGCGCTAACCACTGCACCACCACTCCCCCACTCACACAGTGACACAGAAGCAAGCATGCGATGCATGCAGTACTAGCCTAGAGGAACGAGCAACGATCGAGGACGTTCCCGCGGAGATGGAGCGATGAAAGTGGCTCTTGAGATATGACGAAGGCCTTAGGGAGGAGGCCAGGGATGCGCCCCGCGAAACCGTAGAGAACGTGTGGATGTGAACATCGACCTCACCCCACAACACGCGGTGTCGTTTTTTATTATTACACGCTTTTAATTAACTCACTTTGTTGTATCCTCAAATCTTGTAACTCAATTTTTACCCACTTCCCAATGTGGAATCGGCTGCAAGCTTGGTATTCATATGTCATACTGATGACAATACTACTGTGTATTTTATCATAAAAAATAAAATATATATCTTTTTAAACATTACTTTTTTATATGTTATGTTTCGGCTTGAGTCTAATTGTCCACGCTCAACTGTCGTTGGCTGTAAATCACCACGGTCCCTTACGTTATGGAAAGCCTCGGGGCCAGAGGTCGCAACCGGGTACCCGATACCCGTACCCGACCCGATACCCGGCTACCCGTTTGTGACCCTGGTGCGGCCGGGTACGGGTAGGCCGTGAGTCACTGGTGAGTAACTGTTTGTCACTCATTTCCCAACGTCTTGTCTCTTCTCACAATTCAAGTTCCTAGAATCAACCCACCCGCGCCTGCAACATGGCTTCATCCCAGAGGTCGCAATCAGGTACCCGATACCCGTACCCTACCCGTACCCGGCCGGGTACGGGTAGGGTATGGGTACGGCCGGGTACGGGTACCCGTTTGCGACCCTGGTGCGGCCGGGTACGGGTAAGGAATCAAAACCCGTTTGCGACCTCTACTCGGGGCCACTTCGTGGAGTCGTGGAGTTCTTCCATTACTAGTACGGTACATTTCATTAAAACGTATTTTTTTTTAAAAAAATTAAATACTACTTATTACTGCCTCGTCTGCAATATACTTTGGGTCTGACTGTTGATTCTGAACGAGAATTTCGCCCCCTTTCTGACATCAGATGCGGATTTCATTTCAAGATATTTATTAAAAATACACACAAAGACTGTATAACCTAAAAAGACACGGCGTATTGTTTACGAGCACCTATTATTGTCGTTGACGAATGAGTCTGTTTTTATTAGCCGGTGAGGAAAGGGCATTGACCTCTGTTGGGGATGCTGGGGTCAGATCCGCGCCTGACTGCCTCCGTCCCTTCGTTCCCTTCGTTCGTGACGATTTAAATCTCGCGGCAACGTTAATACTATTTCAGGCCAAGTCAACCTAGACGAGTTATCGTCGTCGGCGGTGCGGGGAACTCGCTCGCGGTGCCCCCCCCCCCTTTCGCCTCCTGCCCCTCGCCCGACCCCCTTTGTCTTCCCAGTACAATGCCTCGTTACTTTTCAGCCCCTCGGCGTTCTGTCGACCCTCAGCTACGACCATGACCTATCCCAACACCTCCTCATCAATCCCTCTTGTACTACCGTCATCAACACTACACCACCACTTATACAATAACCCAATTATTAATTTCAATTCATGACCACCTTACGTATAAAGTTATGATTGCTGTAAAGCGCATTGGTAAGGGATCAATATATACAGTATCTTGATAAGATCGGTTTAGGTGAATGACTTGCCACGGAGTCTATAGAACCCAGGATGACCGAGATCGCAGTGCAGTTGCGAAACACGGTGCCACCGCCAATGGCTTGAAACTCGGATCGCCGGGTTTGTTGCGCAAAGCTGCACACCCCCACACAGACGTGAAATGAAGACAAAGACTGCTCCCTATAATAGACTGTTGGGACAAGTGCTGCACACGAGGGGATGGGTGGCCAGTACCACGCCCGGCCGCCTTTGTCTCCCCAGTGATGATGTTATTGATGCCGCCCCTGGTACTCATTTAAGGCCAAGTCGACCTAGGGGAGGCTATAGACTGATTCAAATGTTCACCACTGTTGTTGGTCATGAGCGGAAAACGAACTGGGATCCGCGGATTCGTAGCGCCTAAGTAGCGGTGACGTCCCCACGGGGCTTGTGCCAGGCTAGGTGCACCTTGACACCACGTGAAGTGTGGATGGATCGCTGGCAGAAGGTTATGGGACAGGCCCAGGTGCCATGGGTTGAATGACATGACTGGTACATGTGCTCAACACTGTGCCAACTTGGTACGATTTATACCCACGGCGCTGCGCTCGTTGTTGTGAGCGTCGCTCCTCTGCCCTCCGTTGTTGCATTTGCCTGCAAATGCGCAGTAGCGTCTTCCATAGAGGCCGATGTTGACACCAGTCATCGGCAAGTCCACTGCTTCGGTACCATATCAGTCAATCTCTTCTCTAGACCGTCCCGCGCCCGTTTTATCCCCCTTTATTCGGCCCAGCTTGGTTATGCGGTGGCTGGGCACGTGAGCCACATGACCCAGTCAACGAAGCCTCGCCTGCCGGTGTAAGCTATTTCATGGTTAACGGATCGTTACAGGATCTGTGAGCTCACACAATTCCAGCTGCTGGTTAAATGCAGGATGGATCGTAGGCAAGCCAGCCTGTTTGTTTAAAAACCGACGTAGACGTTTGGCAAGTGTAGAGAAGGGAGGTCGTAACTGTCTGTGGCCGAGGAGACCGGGAGTTTCGTGTGGGCTGATAGACTAGGTAGCTTCCATACAGCGTTATGCAGCTGCGTGTGAATATACACATACGTGTAGAGTGACAGACCAGAAAGCTTCGACACAGCGTTACGCAGCTGATGAAAACATAGTTTCACTCAACTGGTCATAAGAAACACACCATACCAACACATTACCTTTTTTACAGCTTAAACGCCACATACACCGAACTCCCGTATAGACTTTTACAAATGATTGGGGCAATTGATCCTCGCGGGCCCATATTAAGGCCAGCATGGCACACGAGTAGGTGGTGTAGCCAACACCGCACGCTATTGTTCCCATGTTTACACAGCGCACTTGTGGTAACTCATTTCAGGCCGATTTTACTTCGGAGAAGTTCTGAATTGGTTCAGATGTCACTCACCTATGATGTTTGCCGTGACCGTGAATTGCCAAAGACCGATCGCCGCGTTCTTAGCGCAGTGCGCTTACACACTCACTCACAACCATTGTCACAACAACAGGCACTCTCCGCCACTAAGTAGGTGATGGCGTCACCACAGCGCTTGTGCCAGACTAGGTGCACACTTTGCCACACACACCCTATACCTCCCTCTCAAACTACTCTGGTTCTCAACCATCTAAGTACAAGCTCATGTAACACATACAAAGACAGAGATCCCCGTATAGCCTTAACAAACTGTACGTGCAGACCGGAGGAGCAAGTCAGAATCAGAGTATTTATTTAGTAGTGTAATTGCCCGTCATATGTTCGTAAAAAATAATTTCATGAAAAAGACAACAATGTTAAGATTATATTGAATGTATTCAATAAAAAATACTAAATATCACATTTGGTGTAAATTGACGATCATCTCCCAACAGTTTTCCTTGAGATTCATTTTGTTGAATCAGCACTTTAATATTGGTTGGATATTTGCATCTTGACAAAGCAACATAAAGTTGTCCATAGGAAAAAAAACAGTTTCGTTGAGATGAAGTCCAACGTACTCAAAAGTTTGTCCTTGTCACTTATTGACCGTGATAGCAAATGCAGGAATGATTGGAAACTGTCTTCGATTCAAAATGAATGGTAAATTCACATCAAACGGTGCCAGATCAATTCTGGGAATGAAGACAATATCTCCACGATTGGATTCTGAATTGAGTTCAGCCACAACAAATTTACGGAATATTTCACGAATCACCAGGTGTATGCCATTACATAATCCTTTTTTGATCGTTGAAAATTCGAATAAGCATTCAAATGGTTCCTTTTTTCAAAACCAATTTATGATGGTGTTAACGTGTGCAGAAATTCTACTAGATCATTTGTGATGTCGCACTTGGCTTTATTCAAAAGCGAAACTGGTATATTTTGGATAAAATTGATTATACTTACTTAATTTGAAGCTTTTGTGACTGCAGGAATTACTCTTTGGTTCTTTCGGTAAAGTCACTTGGAAAGAAAATATATTAAATAATAGAGTACGACGTTTCGATTGCGACACAAGCAACCATCATCAGGTAGAACTAAATTTGAGAGAGAGACAAAACACAGACACACAGACATACACACAAGCAGAGAGAGACAACACAGACACACAGAGAGAGACACACGACATAGACACACAAAGACCCAATACCTCTGTGTCGAGGCCTTAAATAGAGAGAGAGGGGGGTTGGGCAGAGAGAGAGAGAGGTGGGTCTGCTGGGGCAGCTGCTGGAGCAGAGAAATTGGCACGTCAATTAATCCACCCCGAAGCGACCAAGGGAAAGAAGATCGAATGGCCCTATGAAAGCCTGGTAAATTTGATTATCCTTGTAACAAACTAATAATTAGTTACAATTTTAATAAGCCTTTCATGAAAAACTAAAAACATATTTGAAATTGCATGAAAATCCACGTAGCCCACATAGCATTACACACAGTGTACAGTGTCAGGCGTTAGGCACAGATTACCAAAACGATATGTAATATACTGGAGGCATCTGATGAGCTATAAAGCTCCTTTTCACAGATGTCCAGTAGGGACGGGTAAGAATAGTACAACCACAAACAGTTCAACAACATGATGCTAGTGAAAAATACAAGAAAGGTAAAAAATCACCCAACACATACAACTAAACCATCCCAATTCTACCAGGCAAATCTTGGTAAGAGGGGGTGTGTGGCCAGCACCACGCCTGGTCGCCTTTGCCTCCCCAGTGGATATGTTTACGCACCAGCTACTCATTTGAGACCGAGTCAACCCAGGGCCGGCTCAGATAATCACCACTGGTGTTGGCAGTGAGCAGGAATCGAACCCGCGTTACCGGGTTCGTCGTGGAGCGCGCTAACCACTAGCACTACCGCTGCTCCCCATTCACCCATAACCGTAACCCCTGAAATACACACGGCAGGGCTCACAGTGCCAACACAAGGCAAGTTACAACTCTGCATGGACTGCAGAACGATAGGAAGAGACTCTCACCCAACTTCCTCTAAGCCCTCGGATCACTCGGGACCCAGGCCTCCTTCACCTCCAAGCCGAGACTCCCGGTTCTAAGAACCCCGGACACCATCTACAGCAAAGCGTCTCCTGCTCGCCGTATTTAAACTTTTAGTCCTAATTTTTCACTTGAGTAATGACGTGGTTGACTCGCCCCCTCCCACCCCCTCTTCCCTTGAGGGGGGCTGTCCATAAATAATTGAAGCAATTAAACAGAATTTAATTGCTCAGTTGTAATCACTGGCGATTTGGGAGAGAGGTCACAGGTGTGTGGACCCCCGTGTATTCAGTCTTCACCCCCCAAAGCTATTAGCCGATAGCGCCTCCTCTAATTGATCACCGAAGGTGTGACCCCCCCTGAGTAATTCCACGTGGTCAACACGGGTAGAACAAGTTAGATATTTACAGGCTCATCTCATTCCAAATATATAACAACCCCAACGACGAAGTCGGTCCGTGTGACCGGTGTCCTCTGGCTACAGGGGAAGTGGATTTCGGATCTATTTTTGGGAGCTCAAAAGATTTGTGTTTTTGTTTGGTGTTTATGGTCTCAGGTATTTAACCAGCTTTAACTTGCAAATTAATCGGACTTGGATCTTATGTTTGTTTAGAAGATCTCCAAAATTCTAAACAAACATAAGATCCAAGTCCGATTCAGTACAGTACATAAAATCCGTGATCTAATTCCATCTGTGAAGGCTGTCATCCCTGACTTGCAATACCCTGGAGTCTATAAACTGAGTTGCAGCTGTGGTGATTGTTATGGGGAAACGAAACGTCATGTCTCTGATCGTGTCCGCGAGCACAAGTCAGATCTTAAACACGGCAAAATTGAGTCGATCATTGCTACAACGCCGTGGGCTCTCATGATATTGTTTTTTCCGAGACCAAGGTGCTCTGCAAATCCTCTGGCTACCATCAAAGGTTTGTACACGAAGCCATCCAGATATACAAACACAGACATAATTTCAACCGTGATGATGGAAAGATGTTATTAACTGTCTTGCCTCATGGCAGATGTAGAGCGTACGTTCACAGGAAGTTCCTGTTTTTTATGCTAATTTTGGTCACGTGACCAGGAAGTCACGATGTTAGATTTACAGTGAACCACGCGGGCTTCGGCCATCTTACTCATAATTCAAGATGACGGCACGCATCGCATCTCAGTGAGACCACAGCCGCACTTGTCCATTGTGGGAGCTTAAGAAGCATTGTCTGTAAGTTGTTTATATTCCTATAATATTGGCAATGCTGTTGTAATGTTGGAATGACCGTTATAGTGATGTGAATGCCTTTATGGTGCCGTTAAGTTGTTGTAGTAAATACGAGGCCTAGTTAGTAACGAAGCCTGCGACTTTCCTTATTGTGGATGTTACTTGTGATTTAGTAGGTCGAGTCAGACTTGTGCCTATGTTGCGATCCTGAGAGTAAAGATGACGAAGTATCTCATCCACAGTTTTGTGTTATGTGTAATGCTGTACTTTTGGGGTGCAGTGGGATGAATACACGATGTGCCTGTATGCAACGCACCGGCTTGTCCTTTTGTCTAGTTGTTCAGTGGTAATGTAGGGGCCTGGTCCATCCAGGATCTATTGTTATCTAAGACAATGTTCTGATGCTGTGGTGTTCATTGTGTTGGTGTTTCCGGATTATAACAGATGCTGTATCTGTGTTTTCTCACCAGTTTTACCTTGTTACAATCAATAAATGACGATTGGAGTTGGACGTTCATCCTGGCTCCGAGGGTTTATTGAACGCAAGGTTATCTACTCGACTAGCGGTGCAACGCAGCGCACAGCGAGGCCGAGATATTAACCATGCAAAAAAGATTTAACTACACATTTTTGGACCATCTTATTTGACAGGCACTATTTTACTTTACCGAGTGTTAACATCCCTAGCGTTTAAGAGTACTCTCCTTTTTGTATTTGATTGCCAACCAACACTGGGTAAAACAACATGGGCATTTTCGTTCTCTTCTAGCATGTGCACCAACAGGTGCACCAACAGGTGTACATGCACTCTCTTTTAGCCCCCCCCCCCTCCCAATACGTTCCATTCATTGGCTACCACATTCAGATAAGCCCTCCCCCCTCATCCCCCTTAACTTGTGTTTAAGAACTTGTATCTTGGAATCTTTGCCTCACTTGATACAGTAAATCTAGCTGTGACGGTCCCAAATGATGACGGAGACTTGTGTTGCCTCCGAAACGTCGTGATTTATTATTTTATTTCTATTATTACTTTTATTAATTGTAATTTTATTTTTTACCTACGTGACTTTACCGAAAAAACCTAAGAGTATGAATCCTTAAAGTCACGAAAGCTTCAAATCTAGAATCTCAACACGTGCGTCAATAATGCTGCGTGTGTGAGGCCTTAAAAAGGAACATAAATATAATTGGTGACATTTCGAGCAACGTACCTTCTTCATTGCACGTAATTATATGAAGTTTAATTTCCCAAAGTGTCACGCATTGTAATCGTTTCCTTTAAAGGCCACACAGTGTTGTTAATGAATGTGTTCGAGTTGTTTTTGTGCTTTGTGCACCACTGCCAACGTAGCAGCATCACCACAAGATGATGTGCTATATATTAAAACTGGTCGGATTGTGACATCGCAGCACCATGAGAGATGGCTTAAGTCATTCCACCAGTGATGGATCGATAATGGCTGATGACAATGATCCAAACCCATATTTTTTTATAAATTATCTTTATTGATCCAACCACGGTGGGGAGGGAGGGGGGGGTATCCAACTTCCGCGACAGGTGAGTGGTGTATAGTGGGACAGGTGGCTCGGACAGACAACCAACGCGGACGTCGTAGGACCGTTGCATTATGTAGTACGTACATCAGATCCCTTTTCTTCTGGAAGGAAGGGGTAAGAGGGGATAGAGGGGGGCAGTCCATCATATTTCAACTTCAATCAAGTAAACTCAGGGTCCCTGGAGTGGAATTCACGAGGGGGGCCCAGATCGGGGTGAACCCCCCTTCCTATTCCTCAGTTTCAGACTCAGGTGTTCTAAAGCTGCTAGGGCGAATAGGGAGTTATTCCAGAGGGTGAATGAGGGGTCCCATGATTCTTCAAAGAGCTCAGGATGGTATTTCTGTCCGAAATGTTAAATGCTTAGAGAAGGGTGTGTTGGTAGCTGGTGATACCTTGGGGTTTAAGGACCAGGAGGAATGATTCAATGCTAGGCAGTATCTCAGTGCCACACATCACGTTGTACAGCTCGGTTATTTATCATAGAATGTCCTGATGGTGGACAGTCCCAGAAGGCATGAATGTACATTTGGATGGTGCCCGGAGGGCACCTAGGGCAGTCTGAGGATATGGCCTAGGAGAATTTACACCTCCGTTGGTTAGTGAGATAAGTTCCATGAAGGAACTTAAGTTTAATCATCCTGAGAGGGAGGGATCTTAGACCTTGCCCAGGGGTTGTGCCTAATTATTTTCCAGGACTCTGATAAGATCAGGCGGCCCAGCGCCCCCTCCAAAAGTATTCTGGTCTTTGGTCTCACCTCGGTAGGGCCCAGAAGTAGGATTTGGTATGCCTCAAATATTTTATAGTGAGCCCTCTCCTCCATCAGCCATACCCAGCTCGTGGAGGGGATCTTTCGGAGGTCAACATCTCTTGCCTTGTTAATAGAGTCGCTGATCTGGAGAAATTTGAAAAGATCGCTATTAGGGACATCATTTCGCTTTCTACTATTTTGGAGAGTATCCACCCCCACTGAGTTAGATAAAAGATCACCCACTCTCCTGATTCCTCTCTGAGACACACCTATTAGAAGTAACTGTCACAGTCAGAAGAGCATAAAGGAGTCGGCACATTACGATGAACTGGGGGGGGGGGGGGGGGAGATTAGCCTCTGCATGGTGCCAAAAGGAATCCAGATCAAAAGCCTTCTCGTCGAGTGCAATGCGTACGCTTTCGTGCTAGACCTGGAGGCAATATTGACCACAGTTCGGATGTTATCTGAGGAATCCATGTCTATGACACACCCCATCTGGGCAGGGCCAATGACCTCTGGAAGGGCATTCTCAGGCATTTCCCTGCTACTCATCGCCTCTCTGGGGTTGGTGAAGTCTCGGTGCGGCCACAGACAGTCGCGCAAGTAACTGCGCGACGGCTGCAAGAAGGAGGTCATGGCAGCTCGCCACCTCTCGCCATCCCTCCTCGGCACGTGGCTGCCGTAGACCAGCACCTCTCTCCCCCGACTCCACAGCCGCAGCTCACGTGCCTGCGGGATCTCCAACTGAGATCGTGGATCCCGGGGCTGTCCGAGGGGTCCCGTCAACGTCGTCCTTCTCATCCAAAGATGCTACCAGTGGCTTTGTTTTACGTAATCTCTTAGACATGTGTAATCACTTCTGACACCACATGTAATGTAGGACTCCGCAGACAATAACTGTCGAGGCACCTTTTTTTATTTATATTACTCGTACTCACACTGCTCGACTCACTGACCACATAACGTAACGCTGACTGTCAAGCTCTACGGCGCTAACTGACTAAATAGCTGGCTGACTATCCAGCAGTGGCAACGTCAGGCGATGACAAGGACGGTAGCCACAACGGAGACAACGATGACGATTTCCATGGCGAGACGACCCTGATTCCCACGGACAGCCTCGAGCATCCTCTCTCGCTCCCTTTCATGCGTCCAGCAGGGCCCAGCCCTGCCCTGGCCATGCCCCCCTTCTCGAACCTTCAAGCTGGTTCTGGGAGCTCAAAGATGGATCCCTTCCATGACTTTTGGCCCAGTTCTTATCACTTCCATGACCCTTGCCTCAGTTCTTCCCCTTGTGGACTTTCCCGTGTATACTATACTCTCTCCCCTTGGGTGGGTACACCCACAATTGCTATTTCTGGTCGCCAGTCGGCGCTGCTACACTACGTATGTATTCAGGTGTTATCGGTCAATTAATGAGTGCTTTAATGTGGGTGGAAACCAGAGTACCCGGAGAAAACACCATGCCTTGCGAGGGGAAACGCTCTATGCCCGTGTAGTGACATGTTGTGACATCTCAGATGTCACTGTGTGGTGCCGGCCCTAGAGAGGCATGGCATACGATGTACTCACATCACAGACATCACGTATGTAGCGACATCGTGAATGTCGCCACTTCGTTGAGCTGTCATTTGTGGCCAGGTCACGTCTGAAAAATAATTTAATAGCTCAGTGGTCTTTACCTGGTAAGGTTTAGTTTTATACGTATATATATTTTAAAGTAATTTGTTTAGGGGCCATCCACTTAGTACGTACGCAAAAATCTGTCAAAACTTGACCCCTCGCTGTACGCAAGCGTACTTTTTACACTCCCCCCCCCCACCTGCCTACGTACGCTTGACGCACCCCGCACCCCCGAATCCTATAGAACGGCCGATATTTAATCCACACAGAAACGATCAAGGATGAATAATAATGTGGTGCCACAGCAACGGAGAAACTCCGCCGGCACTGCTATCCCCTCGCACCCCTCCACACGAACGCACGCACACCCCCACTAAACACACACATGCACCAACGTAGGGTCTCGTGGGGGGGGGGGTCACCTGGTACCATGGGTTTTTACCCGAGGGCCCCTAGTGGGATGTCCCACGGTTTCCCAGTGCCAGGAGATTGGCCGACCCCCCCCCCCCCCCAGGCCGAATTTCATTGCGGCCCCCGTAAATTATCTTTAAATTGTACTAGCAGAAGTACCCGGCGTTGCCCGGGTAAAAATATATTTCTTAATAACCTTACATATATACACAGATGGGCTGCTACCCCTGCCCCCCCCCCCCCCAGCCACGATCTCCTCAGCCGCTGTGCAGTAATATGTATGGCCTATAGTGTGGTGGTGTCGAGGCCTAGTACCGTGCAGAGCCTCCGGCCTCGCCTAAATTGCCCACCCGGCTGAGGCTGGGTACGGGTGCCGTTCCCCCCCCCCCCCGCGCTACAATAATACTGTCTAATCGCTATAATTTTATAATCTACCGACCCTATAATAGTAATTGCACACATTGTGGTGGGGGGGAGTGAAGAGGACGTGAAACTTTGATGAATTTACCTCAGAGTCGCGTGGTGATTGTCGAGGCCTAGTACCGTGCAGAGCCTCCGGCCTCGCCTAAATTGCCCACCCGGCTGAGGCTGGGTACGGGTGCCGTTCCCCCCCCCCCCCCCGCGCTACAATAATACTGTCTAATCGCTATAATTTTATAATCTACCGACCCTATAATAGTAATTGCACACATTGTGGTGGGGGGGGGTGAAGAGGACGTGAAACTTTGATGAATTTACCTCAGAGTCGCGTGTTAATGCGTGCGCATATTTTTAATGGGAATTAAAAATGGCGTCCACCCGCAGCGAATGCGTCGCTACCCGTTGCCAGGGCAACCGCCGGACCAATCGTGTCTCGCAAATCCCTCACATTTCGTCCAATGAAACTGCGTATGGTCCGGCGCCACAGACACACACACAGACAGACAGACAGATTTGCGATTTATATATATAGATGGGGACGACGAAGCTCACCGAGCGAACCGCAATGAAAACAAGTTTAAAGTTTCATTTATTAGGTATAGCCCTGTGAGCCATGCGGCTCTTAAGTCGGGTGCAACCGCAACAAATATGAACAGAGAACATCTTAAAGCGATGACGCGCAACAGAAACATCCTGGATAAACCAGCGAATCTTCAAAAATAAACGTCAGTTTAACACGTAGGCTTTCGCGACCAATATTATTCATAATCAACGTTTAACGCGATCTAAACCCAAAAACGTTGATTATGAAAAATAAACGTATTACAACGCTGTGTGCAAAAATCCCAGTGTGATGCAAGTCAAACAATAACAACCATAAGACAATTTAGATTAACAATATGTTTTCGAAATCACCAAAATCAAGCTATAAAAACAATGTAACAACAGTAATCATAGGAACTGTGATTGAAATTTAACAATAAACGACAAACATAACATGTACGACCAAACTTGTAGCCATAGCTGCAGCATGACACTCCCAGTGTATGATGTGTGAGTGAATCAGTGGTAGTGTGAGTGAGTGTATGATGTGTGAGTGAGTCAGCGTATGATGAGTGAGTGTATGATGAGTGAATAGTGTATGATGAGTGAATTAGTGTATGAGTGAAATGGGTCAGTGGTTGTGTGAGTGAACACTCATAGCACAGAGAGATAGGGCCCCGGGGCCTCGGTAGCAAACACCCAGCGAGCAGCGCATAAGAGTAGGTGGGAGGGAAATTCCTGGACCGACTGAAGCTGTGTATCCGAGGGACGACCTCCCCGATCAAACCGGTTGAGTCTGGGGTAAGGAGGACGGGCGCGTAGACAATGGATCAAGGCGTAATGGAAAGCAACGCTCCAGGTAGGGGCGGGGCATCGGTTTAAAATCAAAACGTAGGCGCCCGATTGGCCGTGCAGGATAACACCACGTGACCCTGGATTTTTGGATTCCGAGGGCATGAGAGGAGGGAGGAGAAAACTTTGGGCAGTGCTCCTCCAGCCGTTGAGCTGCCTGGTCGGACTCCCAGCCGCTCGGAGCGTCTGAGGGACGCTGGAGAGTACTGCTATGACTCGACCCCAGACAGAGACCTCTCGTACCCTCATTCCTCTGACTCCCACCGCGTCCGTGCAACACCATGAGTATGTCCGTGAGGTGAGAAGTAGAGTACGGGTACACCCAGGGATTGAATAGGGATAGGCTAGGCGCTGCTCACTGAGAATTTTGCTCCGGGCCACGCAGGTTTTTTTTCTTCAAGTGCGCCATTAATAAACTTTAGCACAGAGGATCCATGTGGTGTGGTTTCTGTGGGTGTGGGAGAGTGTTGGCGTGGGGCGTAATTCGAGCGGGTGTGTGGGAGGCACGCGGGCAGTAATTCATTAACGGTTCCCGCGTCTGTGTAGCGGCGCCGCGCGAATAATAGGGCGAGGAAGGGGTGAGTTAAAAATCGTTTGCGTGCGTGTTTACACAGCGCGTGTATTCACGTAGCGACGATAGCATTTAGCAGTAGAGCGTGCGTATATTGCCATCAATACGGCCGTCGTTGTGCCCGTGTGCTTGCGTGCATGTTTGCACAGCGGATTAAGGCCGACCCACAGGAGGGGGGGAGGGGTGCGTGCACATTCATACGGCTATTTTTAGCGCAAGCCGTGGTGAGCGAATGTGCGCCTACGCGGGCACGCGCGTGCATGCAGCCACCTCTCCATTAGTGGTTGGTGCACGTGGGGAGTGTGTTGAATAACTCCAGGCGGTGGTGAGCCAGACACTTAGCCATGTTCCTCAGGGAGGACGCTAGTGCGGGGGGGGCAGTCACCCGATCGGCGGCAGCCCGGCGAGAAGTGGCCGAGGAGGAGGGGGGAGAGGAGGAGGGGGGCGTCAGCCCCCACAATAACGTGTTTAAACAAACAGATAGTCCACCGCCGGACTACCTAACCCATTTGAAGGCCAATGTTGACAAATTTTTATCGAGGCTTTACCCCCCCCCCCCGTTTCCTATGCGTACGTACATTGTCAGTAGACCCCCCATACGCAAGCGTACGCATTTGGGTTAAACCCCCTCTCTCCCCTCCATGCGTACGTTATAATGGATGGCCCCTTTCAATTTCCTAGACTTTGCACTCCGATCGTGTTTTTGTATTGTGTTGTAATGTTCTTATCTGCCCCCTACTGGACATCTGTGAGAAAGAGCTCTATCGCTCATCAGATTCCTCGTGTATGAATAAATATTCTAATTCTATACGGGGTCCCTTGCCATGTCCCGACAATCTCCACAACCATCACCATACCACGCACCACTATCACCCCACCATCACCACACCATGCACCTCCGATTAGCACGTTTGGCTACGTACGGTGTGAAATAAATCAACATACATGCACAGGTTTCAAATCGACAACATAACCGTTTTAATATAATATGTGTAATGCGAGCATAAGCGGGGTTTCGCTGCTCGGCTCTGGGCCAATCATACGGCCCAGGGTATTGGGGGCGGGGCCCAGTATGGGGGCGTATGTGAAGGTCCGCCGCTCACCTCGGTCCAATCGGATGCGAGGAGAGCAGGGGCGGAACCTAAGGGCGGAGCCAGCAAGGCGCTATGCGGAGTCGGGATCTGGAAGGTTCGGTGAAGGGCGTGGTGAGAGGGAGGAGACAGGATCACGTGGTGAAGGGAATATAGGTGGGATCCAGGAAGGGCTCCGGGTCAGTTGGTGGAGTCACGAAGCTGGACCACGTTGGGTGGCCGGAGGGTACCTGCACCATCAGCCACGTGGCTGGAGGAGCTTCGAGCACACCGTCGGCCAACGGTGTACGGGAGCGGGGAGCGGTGCGACTGACGGAAGGGCGCGTGCGGGGCGAGCGCGAGTAGGCAGCCCGTCCGCTGTCGGGACCAGCGGAGTGCAAGCGTCAACGAGAATAAAGAGATACAGAGACCCAGCAGTGTGTCGGCGAAGTCCTTTATTACATTGGGGTAACCTACGTGTTAAATTGAAATTGCATTTTGTGTGTGTCAGCTCTCGCTAATGTTACAGCACTTTCACTCATTGAGAAAAAGTACGCACTGATACATTGACTAGGCTCAAGTTTATAATGCCTAGACCTTAAAATTGAAAATGAACAAATAATGTGGCTTATCTTCTTGGTTCTTTCGGTACCAAGAAGATGAATCCCTGCAGTCACGAAAGCTTTAAATCAAATTTAATGTGGCTTAGTTAAAACACATTAAGTGATTAATTCCCGTAAATATTACTGCATTCAGTGACAACTTACTAAAGTAGTCTATGTAATTGGGCCAATGCCTCGTTCCCAAAGCATGATGATTACAGGTCTGGTATTATAATAATGCCTTTACAATTTCACAAAGTGTCAAGACACAGACATGGGCTTTGGCTAAATATATTATTAGTGGATTTCTCCTCGAAATAGTCTTGAGACCGAGTGAGTGATTCCTGTATAAATTACTTCATCATACGACCACGGAGCTATTGAGAGATCCATAATAGAGGTTTTTTTGGGTTAGATCGCGTAAATATATAAATGTGTCGTTAAAACCCGCCACCACCCGACACAGCAAACTAGTAAGGGTTGTCATGTAAACAGAACATGCCAATTCGTCATTCGTACAAAACACCGGTGTGTTGGAGAACCAAGCCACAACATTTACAATCTGAGTACGACGTTTCGCCAGTAATTACAACTTGCTTCATCAGGCGACAGCCAGATTTGAAAGATGTTTGTTGTTGCATTTATAGCTCCAGCAGCAAAGTACACGGATGAGCAACACATACAAAGTTAACATCTTCCATATGTTTGAAGTGCTGGTTTATTTTGTTAAGAGAGCATGCATGACCGGGCCTCGAGAACGGGGAAAACATTGAATGGATAATGATTACATGTTCGATATACCTATTTGATACACCATTAAATTACAATACTTCGTAAATAACCATTGCATTACTATTTAAATAAGTTATCATCATCTTTCAACAAAGTGACGTATTAAAATATATAAATGTTTCTGCCTTTAAACTTAAGAAGCCCCGGTAAAGTGACCACAGTGACTGTTCATTATTTTCTCAATCCGCTTCTCCTGGCAAGGGTCACAGCAGCAGCATGTTGAGTCCAGACCTCACTTTCCTTGGCGACAAATTCTTGCTCTTCCTGGGGAATTCCCAGGCGTTCCCAGGCCAGTCGAGCGACATAATCCCGCCAGCATGTCCTCGCCGGCTGCAGGATCTTCGTCCAGTGGGACGTGCCTGGTAGAGTTCCAGGGGGTAGTCTACCAGGGGAGCATCCTTACCAGATGCCCAAATCAACTCAACAGGTGCTCTTGATTCGGCGTAGGAGCGGCTCGACTGAGGCTCTCCTGGATTACCGAGCTCCTCATCCGATCACAGAGAGTGAGCCCAGCAACCATGCAGAGAAACCTCATTTCGAACCCTTGTACCCACGATCTTATCTTTTCGGTCATTACCCAAAGCTCATGACCATAAGTGAGGATGGGAACGTATATCGACTTGTAAACCGAGACCTTTGTTCGAGAACTCAGCTCCTGCTTTTCTACCACTGAAGGGTGCAGTGCCAGCAACACTGTGGATGCCACACCGATTCTCTGGCCGATCTCCCGCTTCCACTTACCATGACTCGCGAAAGAAACCCGAAGGTACTTAAACTCTCCACTAAAAGCAGCTGTCCCCCTGTCACCTGGAGAGCACGATCAACCATCTCCCGGGAGTGAACCATGACCTCAGATTTGGAGGTGCTGATGCTCATCCCAGCCGCTTCACACTCAGCATCAAACCATTCAAGTGCACTCTGGAGATCACAGTGTGACACGGCAAAGAGGACAACGTCACCTCCATGCCCCCGTACTGGATACTCTCCATAGCTTGGATGCGCCTTGATATCCTGTCCATAAAATTCACAAACAGGAGTGGAGACAAAATGCACCCTTGGCGGAGTCCAACATCCACGGTGAACGACTTTGATTTAACACCAAGAATATGGACACAGCTCTCACTCTGGGAATAGACGGACCGGATAGCAAACAAAAGCAGCAGTGGTGCATCATACTACTGCAGCTCCTCCCACAAGACATTGCGGGGAACATTGTAATAAGCCTTCTTCAAGTCTACAAAGCAGCGGTAGACTGGAGAAGCATACTCCCATGACCCCTCAAATATTTGTGAGAGGGAAAAGAGCTGGTCCATTGTTCCACGACCATGATGGAATCTGCATTGTTCCTCCTGAATATGAGGCTCGACCACCGGGCAGAGCCTCCTCTCCAGCACTCTGACATAGGCTTTACCTTGGATGCTGAGGAGTATAATCCCTCTGTAGTTGAAGCACACCCTCTGGTTCCCTTTCTTAAAAGTGAGAACCATGAACCCAGTTTGCCAATCCAGAGGTACTGTACCCGCCTTTTATGCAACATTGAAGAGGTGTGTTAACCACGACACTCCTACACTGTCCAGCGCTTTGAACAACTCTGGGCGAATCTCGTCCACCCCAGTAGCTTTGCTGCTACGAAGGCCCTCGTCTGCCGCAGCGACTTCAGCAGCTGTTTCTAGGGCTGCCTCCTGAGAAGACGGCATGTCCACCGGGTTAATGAGCTCCTCAAAGTGTTCCTTCCACCTTTCCACTATCTCCTTATTTGAGTTCAATGTTATGCCAACCTTACTGAGAACAGCTTGGGCCACGTCCTGTCGACCCCTCCTAAGGTGTGCCAGAGCATCTTTGAGGCTGCCTGGTAGTCCCTTTCCATGGCCTCTCCAAACTCCTCTCATGCGCAGGTTTTCATTGGTACCTCTCAATCGATTCGAGAGACCTTTTTCCGAGCATAGCTTGGAAAGCCTCCTTCTTCAACTTGACAGCTTCCCTCACCCCTGATGTCCACCAGCAGGTCTTAGGGTTGCCGCCATGACAGGCACCAACTGCCTTCAGGCCACAGCTTTTTGCAGCTGCATTGACAATCAATGTCCTGAACATCGTCCACTCGGACTCAATGTCCATGACCACCCCTGGAGTATAGGATACATTTTCCCGGAGGTGGAAGTTGAAATCTTTCTGCACTGGTTTTCCGCCACATATTCTCAAAAAACCTCCATTATTCGTTTGAGCCAACCACGTCTAACTGGTTAATGCCCCTGGACTGTTTAGGAGAAAATGTCAGGTTGGAAAATTACTCAACCCATACAAATATTCAAAGAGAGTAATTTCATTCGTTTACAGCAAATAGTTTATTCCAAGTCTTTGTAAAAACTAATGAAGTTCTTCATCAACGTTACTCTTATCACACCAAATTGATATTACCGGTGGACCCAATATACAGAAGGCTCTTGATTATCTGACGAGGAGGATAGCCGTAGATCTTTCAAAATCGTGGGTAATCCAAAAATATCTATTTTCTGCGGATCTCTGTCAAAACCCACAAATATAGGGATGAATTAAAAACAAACAATAACAATCGAACGCTCAATGCGCATGCTCAATGATAACACTTGCCTGCTCCCGTGCAGAAGACTCCGCCCACTAAGTGGATAACAGAGCCACGCCAATCAACATCAATCAAACTCTGTCCACTGTTGTAATGGTATGCAACTACTGTACTGTAGAACAATAATGTGGATTTCGGATTAACTGGAGCACATTTCTTCGGTTTAAGCTAGTGACTTGGAATACAAATTTCCAAGAATAACAATATAAAACTGTTTTTACATTATTGGCCTAAGGGGAAATCCATGAGTCATTAATTCACGTAAAAATCTCAGGTGCGTGGTTAATCCACAAATCGGACAAACCACACGCGGATAATCGAGAATCTACTGTATATGAATAGCGCTTACCATCAGGGATGGTCAAATGGGCTTAAAGACAATGCCAACGAAACTCATAAAAACAAAAAAATATGCAATTGCAAGCACTATGGAAATGCAACCAATACAGGGTCGAAGTTGTAGAGGGAGACCAAGGATGAAATTGAATGATGCGGTGGAATTGCATTTGAGGGCAGTTGGATGCTCCTTAAAGAAAGAAGAGGCACAGAATAGAAGAAGCTTCTTGAAAAGGAAGGCAGTAAACCATCACAGCTCAGCACTGCGGATCCCAGGCTGCAGGAGCCTGCGACTGAAAATTATGCGGATGGCATTACGGAATGTGCGGTTGAAGCCGCCGTAGAGGAACGGGTTGATGGCCGAGTTGACGTGCCCGATCCAGTTGAGCATCTCCCACACCACGGGCTTGGTCGTGTAGTTCAAGTAAGGGTCGATGACGATGGTGCTAAAGAACGGCGCCCAGCATATCATGAAAATGCCCAAGATGATGGACACGGTCTTGGTGGCATTGTGCTCTCGCTTCATGGCTGCCCACTGCTGCTTGTTGAAGCCCAGCGCGGTCTGGCCCAGCATCCCATGCTGTTGGGCACCAATGGAGCGGGCCTGCTTGCGGGCGATACGGTAGATCTTTGCATACGTAACTGTCATGATGCCCATGGGCAACATGAAGCTGAAGAAGGCTCCGCAGCTCGAGAACACCTTGTTCATAAAGAAGATGCAGTTGTCGGGACAGGTGCGCTCGGCCACCATCTCCTCGATGCCGATGACGATCCAGTCCAGCATGATGGCACCACGTAGAGCAGTGAGCCAAGCCACGTGGCTGCGAGCGCTATGGCTGCAGTTCTTCTCGTGAAGCGCTCTTGGTAGTGGAAGGGTCACAGATGGCCAGGTAGCGGTCGTAGCCGATGCAGCAGAGGTGCATGGTGGAGGCAGTGGCAGGAAGGCGTGTAGAAAGTGGTGCACCTTGCAGAACGCATGGCCGTAGAACAGCAGTTGTAGACGCACTGGTTCATGTAGAAGGGCATCACCACCACGCCCACAAGGATGTCGGCCACTGACAGTGAGAAGGTGAAGGCGTTTGGTAGCACCTGCAGCTGCTTGAAGTAGAGGATGGCCGCGATGATGAGGGTATTGCCGAACATGTTCAAGATGATGGAAATGATCATGGCAATGAGGATGACCTCTGCGTATTCAGGGGGGACGGTAGGCTGCCGGCACACCAGGTTGAACTGTGTCAGGACACAGTGCGACTGGAACGTCCCATTCTGAACCGACGAGTTCAAGGCAAGTGCCGGGCTTGCATATTTGCCCATGTACATTTGCTTAAAATATTTTAACTCTACAACTGTGATGTCCAACAACTTGAGGCGTGGTCACTCCCTCTGTTGAATACAAATATGACAAGGTGTAAAATGCGCAAGACTTAAATGGCTGAAAACTCAGCCCATGGATAGTAAAATGTTCCTCGTGGCACTTGAGATAGCTAAAAAAACAGGACAAGAACTATTCCTCTACTTTAGGTATTGCGATTAAATCCCTCTGGATCAGTCACTTCATGAAACTTATCAAACTTCTTGAAGATTACAGAGGTCTAATTGATTTTCGGAGAATAAATCCCCATGTGCATTCCCTTGACAACACGGGTGAAACATGCTATTCCAAAAAAAACAGCACGGGCAAATTGTAAATTCTAAAGGCCTCGGAAAGTGTTATTTCAGCTTGTTTATAGCTTTCTTTGTTGACTGATGATCCAGCGCTTACAATTTTAGTCAAGTAACTCACTTTCCAGCGGTCAGTCGCCTCCTCATCACTCTTCTGTGGCTACTACCATGGTTACCTTAATGGTAAGCTTACCTCATTGATTCTGTCTCGCAGACTTTTTCGTGTCATCCATAGTATGTCCAGCCACCACATTGGCGGTCACAAGAACTCACTCACACATCCACTAACCCAACCACTCACTCACCCACCCACTCATCGCACTGCAGGTCACAACATTTCCCTGTCTCTTGCCCCGCACTGCTCCAATTTGGAATACCCTCCTCCCATCACTGTCTCCTTTCCAAAGTTCTTACAATAACCTTTTGTCAATTCAATAAACCTATTTCAGATTTAATAGTGCTGTTTGTTACTGGCTACTTGTAAATGACGACACCGTCGATGAATTATATTCATGAAATGTTTCTCAAGGTTATTCATCCAGGTTATGGACTATAACAGTTAATTTACAACCTATATTAGAGCTGATCTATCCAATTGTTTTCGTAACCGAACCTCGATTGGCACGATTGGCTACGTACGGTGCAAAATAAGTTCAACATATTCCAGGATTGCAGACTCCAGGATTCAATTTTCTACTCATCTAAAAAGCCTAAGCACTATACTCGACCAGAATATGCCATTTGCTCACCATATAGTTAGGTCCTGCAATTTGCATACCAGGGCTCTATAACACATTCGGCCAATACGGTGGCATGTAGCATCGTATTGGTAAGGCTCGATGATTGCAACTTACTACTGTACAGGATGTCTGGAAAAACATTAGCAAGTTGCAGCGTGCTCAACTAAACGGATAACACAAAACCGAATGAGATGGTTCAACAAGACAGAACGAGACAGTCAAATAAGGCAAACATCGAATAGGCAGCCCTAACGAGACGTGGCAACTATTCCCGAACAAAACTAGATGAAAGTCAATGCAAACGAGACAGTCCACATGAGAAATAATTGAATGAGACAGTCGTATCTTGTGTCTGGCTCATGCAGTGGTAGGCAATTTCACTGACAAGAATCAATTCAAGATTCCATTGACAAGCCGTGAGGCGCTTCCAATAGCTCTGTGTACCGATTATAGGATTATAGGTAGAGGTGATTTGTGAAGCCGATGAACCGCATATAATGTCTGCAAGAGACACTTACCTGAGCAGCAGAATGGGGTGCCAACCCCAACTGGTGCTCGGCTTAACCTCGCCCCACATTCGACAAGTTCAATCAAGGTTCGGGTTACAATTAAGTGAGGGCTAATGTGAGGGTTCGAGTGAGAGTGAGGATTAGAGTTATATTTAAGCTTGAACTTAAGCATTAAGTTAGGACTATGGCTCGGGTTATGGTTAGGGCTATGATCTAAATTTAAAATTATAGTCAGGTTCGAACAGGCTAGAGTTTGGGCTATAACCAGATAGGGCTAGAGTCAAAGCTACAGCGCTATGTGGTCACAGTGAGGGCAAGAGTTGAAGCTTAGAATTAGGGTTAGTATGAGGATAGCGTTAGAGTCAGAGTCAAGAAGGCAGAGGTCTTGAGCTAAGAGTTATAGAGGTAAGGTAGAGTCATGCCTTAACCACAGATAGTGGGTGGATTATGCTGTGGTAGCATTAGGGCTCACAGGGCTCTGTACACATTTAACAACGCATGTAGGCAGCAGATGGGTGAATTGTGTGATATTAAATGTGTGATTTTAAATTCATGTACATGCTGTGAATGTAGGCTGTTTTTTAAATCAAAATATAGATCTACCAGCTAGATCAAGGCTTGCAGAGATTATTTATGAATAGATTGAAATTGATTTGTCCATATATAGTATGCGAATATATGTGCATGTACATAAGTATACAAAGACAAACAATCCTTTAAGACGGTTAGGGAAAGTGCATTTATCAAGCACCTTTTGGGTCGGCAACGCACACTGCAAGATGCTGCAGTCAACACCACGTCCCAGCCGCATTTGTCTCTATTGGTGATGTTAAGACATATAGACCAGGTAATCCATTTAAATTCCAGTTGACCTAGAGGCGGCCGGATATTGGTTCTGAAATCACTTGCCACTGGCCGGGAATTGAACTCGGGAGGTAGGTTTCAGGTCATGGTGCGCTGACCACTGTGTCACTGCTCCACCCTTAGTAAAGTAAAAAAGTAAAAGTTGCAAACTCGTGACTCTGTGCTGCACAGTATTTGTAGCTTCCTTGTCATGTAAAACCACAAAAAGAGCAAGGGATATAGCGACCAGACCCAGCGCTACCAACAATCCCCCACACTCTGTGACCCTATTCCATTTGTGGGAATCAAAACGGACACACCTGGAAAAAACCATGCATGCGAAGGGGAGAGGGGGGGGGGCAACACTATCTCACACAAATGGAACAGCTGGGAGTCCACACATGTGCTATACTGCCATCTTCTGGCGAGCCAGAGTATTGCAACTCATTGACGCCCTCGGATAAGGATCCCTGAACCCTAGCTGCCTCCACAGTGCTGGGTTACAGACGTCCATAGCCACTACCTTCCAGATAATTGGGCGGTGGTGTCAACACGCCAAGCATAGACCATACAGGAATACAGAGCGATCCATGTAGAGATACCCCACTGCTTTCTAATGCCCCCCATACTTTCTTCTCGGCAGCTGATTGAATGCAAAAGCGATGGCTCGACGTCGTACAGAGGAAAGTGTTAGAATATTTCATGATTTCTTCGAAATTGGGCTGGAAACATTTAGAGGTTTGAAAAAAAAGTAGCTTTCTCTGTAATTCTCCAGTTTTCTTTTAGTGGTATATATACAGGGTGCTTAAAAAATGTTTTACACTTCTGAGAATTTGCAACAATACCACAATAAATGTGCCTCCGGGCTCTGGAGACCACCTGGAAAAGATTCCAGGCATGTGTTGACAATGATGGCGAACAAGTGGAGATTCTGACTTTTGAAAGCTATTAACATACATTTGTCATCATGTTATAGTCTATTAAAAAATGTTTACTGTTACAGTTAAAAAAAATTGAAGCACCCTGTATATACATGGATCGGCCTGTGTATTTAATTTGTTTTGAGCTAAGATGAATGCTCGCCACATTTATTCGATGAGATCGAAGTGAGAGATGATAGGAGAGAGATGTAAGATACATAGGAAATGCATTCATAA
>NW_024704943.1:0-99758 GCF_018977255.1 Callorhinchus milii
ACATTAACACACATTAACATACATTAACAAACATTAACACACATTAACAAACATTAACACACATTAACACACATTAACAAACATTAACACACATTAACACACGTTAACATAAACCACATTTGCGCGCGACTCGTTTGCTTGACAATATAGGAATATTTAAATAATAAAGGTGTTTTTTTTGTAAACCTCCCCCCCCTTAATTGTGGATAATATAAACAAACCTTTATTACGGATAATATTGGTGGCGAAAGCCGACGTGATAAGAATTTGTATTAATACTGGAGGAATCCGATGACCTAAAAAGCTCTTTTTCACAGCTGCCAGTAGGGCGGGTCAGAACATCGCAACAACAAACAGAACAAACACACGAAAGGAGTGCAAAGTATAGGAAAGGCAAGGTTTAACACGTGGGCTTTCGCGACCAAGATGTACTACCGAAGCTACCAACAGAAAGTGTGTACAGGATTAACTGCACGCGTGGTGAATGTTACGTTGGGCAAACAGGACGAATGATCAGCACGAAACTAAAAGAACATCAGAGAAATATTAAATTCTCCCAAATGCAACTGCCAGCAGTAGCAGAACACGCGTGCCAACAAGGACACTCAATTGGTTTTGATAATGTTGAAGTTCTGTGCAAAACCAGCTACTACTGGCCAAGACTAATTAGAGAATCTATCGAAATTTAAAGAAATAAAAATTAACCCGTAAAAACAAAGTTTTTCACTATAAATCCTTTATATGCGTGGCGGCTAGAGTTCTCTCGTCCTCTGGCTTGAGATGGCTGCCACCTATGGGTCAGATGATTGTCTGCCAGTATTAAGCAATTGGTAATTAAATATTTAATTTGTTTTCCCTAAACAGTGTAAAATTTTAGAAAAAAATTTCACGAACATTAATTGTCTCGCACAACGAGTCTGTGTGGAAAATGTCAGCTCGATTGGATCACGGGAAGTGGGTTAAAAAACGACCGAAAGATTTGCACGGTCGTAAGCAAGCAAGCACGCAAGCGAACGTAATATAAAGGATTTAATAAAGGATTTAAAATAACTTTAACCGTTCGGATAGCTACCGCCTTAGTGCTGCGTTGCAGCGAATCATCTAATAATACATTATTTAAATGCATGCCTACAAAGGGCAGCGTACTTCAATAGGCATTACTGTTGGTAGGGATATTTTAATAAACACAATAGACAGGGAGGACAAGTTTAAAGGGCTCGCATAATGCGCATGCATTGTGCAAGAGCGCAGAAGCGTGGTCACCACATCTACGCCTCTATATTAGGAACGAGACAGGAAGACTTCTCCACAAATCTGGCTGTCGCCTGGTGAAGCTAGTTGTAATATCTGGCGAAACGTCGTACTCAGATTGTAAATGTTGTGGCTTGGCTCTCCAACACACCGGTGCACTGTACGAGAATACTACACTATACACTACACTATACACTACACTATACACTACACTACACACTACACTACACACTACACTATACACTACACTATACACTACACTATACACTACACTATACACTATTATACACTACACTATACACTACACTACACACTACACTATACACTACACTATACACTACACTACACTATACACTACACCAGGGGTCCTCAAACTTTTTAAACAGGGGGCCAGTTCACTGTCCCTCAGACCGTTGGAGGGCCGGACTATAGTTTAAAAAAACTATGAACAAATTCCTATGCACACTGCATATATCTTATTTTGAAGTGAAGAAACAAAACGGGAACAAATACAATATTTAAAATGAAGAACAAGTAAAGTTAAATCAACAAACTTGCCAGTATTTCAATGGGAACTATGGGCCTGCTTTTGGCTAATGAGATGGTCAATGTCCGGTTCCATATTTGTCACTGCTAGTCGTAACAAGTGATGCAAGTGTGCATCCGTTAGTCTAGATCTGGTTGGAGATTTCAAATGTTTCATTCTGGAAAAAGTCTGTTCACAGACATAAGTGCTGCCAAAGATGGTTGCCATTTTGAGTGCATGGTTCCTGAGATGAGGATATGTCTCAGAGGGGAGAGATGCATAGAAATTATGAAGGCTGCTTGACTTGAATGCGTCTTTCAGAGAGTCACAATTCTGCAGTTCAGCCAGTTCCATTTGGTAAATTGTATCCACATTTTCAATGTCAATAGAAAATGGGTTACGGAAAAGCTGTATGTCCTGTTCATGGAGATGAAGCTCTTTAAATCTAAATTGGAACTCCTTTTGCAATTTTTCCAGTGAATCCACACATGTTTTGTTTGGGAATGCAACCAATGGTTTTTCCGCTAACAGATTTTGAGTTGTGGGGAGATGGCAGAAGTTTTCCTCCTTCACTTGTTTGATGAGGAGGCCTAATTTTACTTCAAATGCTTTGACATGTGATTGCATATCACAGATGAGCTTCCCCTTTCCTTGAAGTTGCACATTGAAACTGTTGAGTAGCTCTGTTACATCTGTCAGAAAGGCAAGGTGCCATTTCCATTCTGCATCATTGAGCTCTGGTACTTCTTTGTTTTTTGAAAGCAGAAAAGCTGTAATCTGTGGAAGTAAGTCATAGAAACGTTTCAAAACTCTCCCTCGACTCAGCCAACGGACTTCTGTGTGGTACAGAACATCTTCATAGTCAACATTTAGCTCAGACAGAAATTCCTGAAATTGTCTGTGGTTTAGTGCATGAGCTCTAATGAAGTTAACACAAGATACCACAATTTTCATAACAGAGTCCCACTTCAGTGATTTACTACACAGCGCTTGTTGGTGGATGAGGCAGTGTATGGCTATTGGATGAGAATGGTTATGTTTGTCCATCTCTTGGTTAATGCGAGCAATTACTCCTTTCTTAGACCCCACCATGCTAGGAGCACCATCAGTTGTCACACTGGCTAGTTTAGCCCAGTTCAGCTCCAAACCATTCACAGTTTGGCAAACCTTTTCATAGATATCCTCTCCTGTAGTTGTTCCTTTGATGCTTTGCAGTGCAGCAAGCTCTTCTGTGACTTCGAAATAGTCATTCGTCCCACGAATAAAAATTAGAAGTTGTGCAGAATCACGAACATCATTGCTTTCGTCGAGTGCCAAGGAAAAATAGGAAAGTTTTTTTGTGGAGTTTTGCAAATGCTGATGCAAATTGTCTCCCATTTCTTCAATCCTCCGTGTAATTGTAGGTCCTGAAAGACTCACTGTACTAAATAAATCGGCCTTCTCTGGACACATCTCTTTGGCAACAGAAAGAAGGCATTCTTTAACAAATTCTCCCTCCACGAATGGTCTGCCAGTGCACGCTATTAGCTTGGCAACTTGAAAACTTGCTCGCAGTGATGAAATATTTAGCTGCTTCTGCTTCACAAAAGTATTTTGCTGAGTTGTTAATGTATTTTTCAGTTTTAATATTTTATCTTTTCTCACTTCTCCGACCAAACAATCATATTTATCTTTATGTTGAGTTTCATAGTGTCGACGTAAATTGTATTCTTTGAACACAGACACTATATTCTGGCATATCAGACACACAGCTCTTTCCTTGTACTGCATGAAAAAGTAATCATAAGTCCACTGTTCTTTGAATATCCTACACTCCGAGTCAATTTTTCTCTTTCTTGACATCATTGTTTCCTAGGGAGTCAAAATTGCTATTAGTAAAATACCAATATATATACAGCGCTACA
Organism: Callorhinchus milii; assembly: GCF_018977255.1. NCBI lineage: Eukaryota > Metazoa > Chordata > Chondrichthyes > Chimaeriformes > Callorhinchidae > Callorhinchus > Callorhinchus milii. The sequence continues at coordinate 3,682 of NW_024704943.1, forward strand.
AAAACAATATACCAGCAATAACTTTGCCCACACAGAGACATACAGACTGCACTGCCCATCAATGCAGTCTGATTGGGGGGAACTCCGCCCCCTCTCACTCTTCCACCAATGACCGTCCTTCTCATGTAAAAAAAAGTAACAGAGAGGCAGCGGCGGCAAAAACACCCGGCGGGCCGGATAAATGTCCTCGGCGGGCCGCATGTGGCCCGCGGGCCGTAGTTTGAGGACCCTGCACTACACTATACACCAGTGCTGCACTAGTGACAAATTGGCACGTTCTGTTTACGTGGCAACCCGTACTAGTTGGCTGTGTCGGGTTTTAACGAAACATTTTATATATTTAATCAGGTAAGGCCCATTGATCTGTGTAGCTATTTTTTTAGAAGCGACCTGGCGATCACAAATGACAGCTCAGCGAAGTGGACAACACCGGAGGACCCGGAGAAAACCCCACGCGTCCAGGGGGAGAGAGAAACATTCAAACTCCAAACATACAGCGGACATCGTCAGGGTCGGGATCGAACCCAGGACCCACATACAGCGGGCGAGGTAGTTAACGTCTCGCCACCAACATGGGCGGGTTAGAAAGTTGCAACAGCAAACAAGACAAAGACTGGGTTCCACTTGCCTCGAGAAAATGGTAAGCAAGCTACTAAATATCAACAATGAATAAATGTATTATATAAATACGACTTATCAAGGTTGGGCAAGGCAGCAAGAACAACAAAACAGTCCCAGACCACACCAATATAACACGGAGGAGTGGATTCTTACTCCGGGGTCCTCTGATATTTCCCTCCGCATTTAGAATCAACATGATTTTAAGAGTATTTGGCTGCTATACATTTTCACATGATGATAAGCCACTTCGTTTAAATTTCCATTTAAAGCTTTTGTGACTACAGGGATTCGTATTCTTAGTTCTTTCGGTAAAGTCACGTAAAAGGGAAATAATAAAATAAAATTTACATTATAAAATGCTCACGACGTTTCGGCCCCAACGCAAGCAGCCGTCCTCAGGTGAAGAACAGAACTGTCGGAAAGACAGCGTCCTTAGGACCCTAGCAACGGCATCTCTCTGTTCTTCACCTGAGGACGGCTGCTTGCGTTGGGGCCGAAACGTCGTGAGCATTTTATAATGTAAATTTTATTTTATTATTTCCCTTCTACGTGACTTTACCGAAAGAACTAAGAATACGACTTCGTTGAGCTATCATTTGTGGCCAGGTGGCTTCTGAATAAGTGATATAGCTCAGTGAGCCTTACCTGGTAATATAAAAAAGGTTTAGTTTTATTTATAGATTATTTGTGATTTGCTTATATATTCTATTCTTTGCACTCCCGTCGTGTTTTTGTATTATTTGTTGTTGTGACGTTCTGACCACTACTGGACATCTGCGAAAAATAACTTCATAGCTCATCGGGTTCCTGCAGTATAAATAAGTATTCTGATTCTGAAGGAGAAACATCAAACCAATAACGCTTAGGCTGCACTATTTATTCACCCAAATACAACAACATCAATGACACAATCAACCCCATTACACTCCAAGAGCAGAAGTCAGCACCTAGCGCAAGATAGGTTCGTGCTGTTGCTCCGAACGCTGTTGCTAGGGATGCCGTTGCTAGGGTCGCCGTTGCTAGGGATGCCGTTGCTAGGGTCGCCGTTGCTAGGGATGCCGTTGCTAGGGTCGCCGTTGCTAAGGACGCCTGTTATGGAAGCATGTTGCTAGGGTCGCCGTTGCTGGGGACGCCATTGCTAGACACACCGTTGCGAGCGACGCCGTTGAAGGGATGCCGTTGCTATGGACGCCGTTGCTACACACCTCTGTTGCTAGGGATGCCTTTGCTTGGGAGGCCATTGACATGGCCAGTCACTGCATGTGTGCGTGGTACGGACGCCGTTGCTAAGGACGCCTGATGCTACGGACGCCTGTTGTTAGGGACGCCGCTGCGAGGACCGCCGTTGCTAGGGACGTGGTTGCTAGCGATGCTGTTGCTAGGGATGCCCTTGTTGCTAGGGCCAGTCATTGATACGCCTCCTTTCTTCCGGACGCCGTTTCTAGGACGCCTGTCTGATAGGAGGCCGCCGAGAGGGACCGCCGTTGCTATGGACGCGTTGAATTAATATTCCCACTGTCATTTTCCGATTCCGACAGCTGGCAGGATGGTGGTCGATGGCAATGCTCACCTCCTCGTCTTCACAGGGGAATCACTCGGCTGGCCGGGTGGTTGGAGGGCAGGCGAGGAGCAACTGGGCCCGAGTGGAGGACCACGAGCAGGGGCACACCGTGGAGGTGGCCCGGGCGGCCACCGTGCCGCAGCTGCGTGCTCATGACGTCACGACGAAGCCGACACTTCCTCTCGACTCCTTATTTGGACATAGGGCATGACGTCATTACCTAGCTCCCCCAACTTGAACTCTGCTCCTTATATGGACATTGTGTATGACGTCACTAAGCAGCCACCCTTCCACTCCGTGCGTCACATGGGGCGTGACGTCACTACGCAGCCCACCCTTCCATTCTGCTCCAGATGACATTGGGCATGACGTCACTATATAGCTGCCCTCACCCCCCCACTCTCCTTTCGGCAACTTCGCTGTGTCGATCAATGAGGAAGGGCCAGAGTTATGATCGATATCGCCTCTTCTACTTAATGCTGAAATCGTTTCTCCAAGTTGATACGGCTCAGTGTTATCAGAATCAGAATATGTATTATACTGGAGGAATCTGATGGGCTATAAAGCTATTTTTCACACATGTCCAATAGGAGCGGGTCAGAACGTTACAACAAACAAAGAAACCCACAGTAGGAGTACAAAGTATAGGAAAGGTAAACAAATCATGGGACCTAAACAAATCACTTAAAATAAACCGATGAAAACTCAACAAAGTTTTATCTTTCCAGGTAAAACCCACTGAGCTATTCATTCATTTTTCAGGAGCGACCTGGCCACAAATGATAGCTCAGCGAAGTGCATTATCATGTGGAAATTTATAGCAGCAAAATTATATCTAAATAACCTCAATGCATGTTTCTAAATGTGGAGGGAAAAACTAGAGGACCCGGAAAAAAAATTCGACGCCACCACAGCGAGAGAGACGCCGCAAACTGCAGAGGGGCACCAAGCTCGTAAATACCCCACGTGCGAATTTGTACCATCCTACAAAAACTGCCATAGCAGCTGCACTTGCAGGACCCCGAATAAAGAGGTCAATAGACATGTTTTTACATTTCTAAGTTGCATTACATCCGTAGATGAGCCTACGAAGTCCACACGACGCGAGAACCGAGGAAACTTTGTAAAACAATTAAAACGATTTGTCAAATAAATATATCTAGGGGCCGGCCGTCCATAAATGACGTCACGCACCTGGTGGGGGGGGGTCAGACATTTGTGACGAGGTGTGACGAAGGGGGGGGGTGAGAAATATGACGTCACATCAAAATGCGCAACTTTAAATAAATATAGACAACACGTTCTACTTAATTAAATAGACTTTTTAATACATGTTTTATTCTACAACATCAGAGTGCAGCGTCATATTTAAGGGGGGGGGGGGGGTCTGACTTTTTGTGACGTCGTGTGACGAAGGGGAGGTCAAAAATTGTCCCAAATAGCGTGACGTCATTTATGGACGGCCCCCTATATAATTATTGAAAAACACTGCAACAATAAAGGCCATTCGCCGCAAAATTGCGGTGACGTCACCACAACGCTTGTGCCAGGCCAGGTGCACCTTGCGGCCACGTGAAGTGTCGAAGGCTCGCTGGCAGGAGGTCACGGGACGGTCCCTGGCACCACGGTCGACTGGTAGATTGACCAGCCACCTGTGCCCCCTACTGCGCCAACTTGCTGGGTTTAGCCACCCGGCGCTCCGCTCGTTGTTGTGAGCGTCGCTCCTCCGCCCTCCGTTGTTGCTGGAGGGCGACTGCCTCCAACTGCCCAGCAGCGTCCTTCACGAGCCTCCTCCACTGAGGCCGATCTTGACACCGCTGGTACCGGTCATCGGCAAGTCCACTCAGCTCCACGTCCTCCTGTACCACATCACTCCATCTCTTCTCGAGTCCGTGTCGTGCCCGTTTAGCCCCCTCGATCCGGCCAAACAGAAGCTTCTTGTGCATGCAGTGGTTGGTCATGCTGGCTACGTGTATACACACACACAAGGAAAACGTGTACACACACTGAACATGTATACACACATGTGGAACACGTGCACACACACTCGTGCCCACCGAGATCTCCATCTTAATGTGAATTGGCTCTTGACGTGCTTCACAATCATCGGGTGATTGCGGAAAGTCGGAGCGTGGTGGGTGGGGGCCGCGAGGCTTGGAGTCCCCGATGCTCTGTGCAGACGAAAGCTCCAAGGTGCTTCCATCACGAATGACAGCTGCATCTGGGCTGGCGGGGAATTCGTGCCTGGATATTTTTGTGTTTATTTAAACAATTTTGACCGAAAGGGACGTCGGATGCTCATAAGAACACTAAATCCAGCGAGTCACGGGCGTGTCGGTCTCAACACCCCTACAGTCTGTTAATGCTATATGGGGGATCTTTTGTGTACGCAAGTGTGTATACACACGTGTGTGTGTGTACACACGTGTGTGCGTGTGGTGTGGGGAGCGGCTGAGTTGAGCTAGGGGAGACCCAGGGCCAGATATTACTCGTCACTGATGATGTGAGCCGTGAGCGGGAATCTCACTCACCTCGCCGCGTTCGTAGCACAATGCGCTAAACCACTGCACCACTGCTCCCATACCCACACAGTGGGCGGGGGGGCAAGAGGTCATCCCCCCTGGCTGGTGTTTGTGCTTATTGAAGTCTATGGGACGATTTAACATTGACGTCTATGGGATACTTTAACATTGAAGTCTATGGGAGACGTTAACATTGAAGTCTATGGAGACTTTAACATTGAAGTCTATGGGAGACTTAACATTGAAGTCTATGGACGATTTAACATTGACGTCTATGGATACTTACATGGGTCTATGGGAGCCTTTTCACATTAACCTCTCAATTCAACCCGTATCTATTAGCTGTAATAATGATCTATTATTACAGCTTCGAACGAGCTGTTTGTTGCTGGCCGCTTGACGTTTTCAGCCTGTGATCAGAAATTGTGTAAACAACATTGCACCCTCCCAGCATGAAGGATGAACAGTGGACAAACAACGAAGAGTGATTGGCATATGCATTTATTTTCAGGCAAAATAGCACGTGACTATTTACCAAATACCATTTACAAACAACGTAGAAGCCCACTTTGAGAGCAAACAATTGATAACACTGCACTGACAATGGCAAACCAAGCACAAATACAACTCAACACCTTCATCAACGAGTGGCTTTATGAGGAAACAGATATAATCGGCTGGACAATGACCTATGTGCTATGAAGAAGGGCTATTGCCTGAAACGTCGCCGAATATGTACGTACATTTTTGATGACGAGACGAGCATGTTATTGATGAATGTGAGTTTTGTGATGGGTCATATCAGTGACGTCACTGAAGGTAATGTTACAGACCCAGCAGCTGACACAGACACGTGTGTTGACATTAAACCGATTCCTGGACTCATGATAAACACTTTTCATTTACGATTCTTATATTGTGAATGTTTCCTGCAAACCCTAAAGACTCGTGTGTAAACAGGGTACTTCCGAGAAATTGCAACAACACCACAAGAAATGTGCCTCCGGGGCTCTGGAGACCACCTGGAGAAGATTCCAGGCGTCCGTTGACAATGATGGCGAACGAGTGGAGACTGACTTTTTGAAGCTATGTTACAGCGTATTATCCATTCTTTTCCCATGAAAAACGATAGTCCCTTGTCAAAAGGCACAATACATTGTGTAACACAAAACTACGGGGTTTCGTGTCGAACAAGAACTCATATCTCACAGAGAAGGTCCTCTTACCTATACACGTCTGGCAACTCGCCAGCATTAATTCACGTGGGGCTGACGGATGATAAGACGCTGAAAGTTGAAACGGGTCCAGTTTTGTTTGTGTTGAAATAAAGGAGCTGCTGAAATTATACACTCACAGAAAGCAAGACTGTGTGGCTGATGGAATGTGTAAAAAAAACACTTTATTATTTTCTTGTTGAGGGACAGCTGTGTGAGGTAGAACCGTCTACGTCATGATTGTTAGACATTGCATAAGCAGCCTCCTCCTGATTTGACTCAAGTGTTAGATTTTGCCTCTTGTGATGATCAATGCAAGGGTACAACGCTCCGTCCCGAGTTATATCCACGTCCAATCCAGAGCATGGGCCCAACTATTCCTACCGCTCTGTTCACGAATCCAGGTCTTGGTTTTCCATGAAGCTGCCGAGCGTCGAAGCGTCGATGGGAATGCTCAGGTACTCCACTCCATCAGCGCCCTGCAAACACGGAAAACTCTTAGGATGGCAAGTTACCATTCTTGAATGTTTTAATCGATAAGAGACCAGATGGCTCATTGGGACACTGTCTACAGGAAAGCCACCCACATGGATGCCTATCTAAAACCTGACTCCCACCACCATCCAGCGCAGAAGAATTCCCTCATCAAAACCCTACACCATAGGGCCCGCTACATCTCCGACCAGCACCACCTAGCCAGTGAGCTGGAGCACATACACCAAACCCTCAAGATTAATGGATATTCGGACCGCACAATCCGCAAAGCTGTCACCCCAACCATGGGAAAAAAACATCTGAGGACCCAATCAAAACCATCACCTTGCGATACATAGCAGGGGTCACCAAAAATATTTCCAAAATCATAAACAAACACAAGATCCAGGTGCGATTCAACACAGCACGTAAAATTCGTGATCTGCTCCAATCTGTGAAGGATGTCATCCCTGACATGCAATACCCAGGCGTCTACAAACTAAGCTGTGTCTGCAGCAGTAGTTACATTGGCGAAACTAAGCGTCACGTCTCGGACCGTGTTCGTGACACAAGGCAGATCTGAAACACGGCAGGACCAATACCTCAGCCGTGGCTGATCATTGTTTTAACGCTGTGGGCTCACACGATATTGATTTTTCCAAGACGAAGGTACTCTGCAAACCTACTGGCTATCATCAAAGATTTGTTAATGAAGCCATCCAGATAGATAAACAAACACAACTTCAACTGAGAAATCATTGGAAGGATGTGATTAACCAGGTAAGTCTTAACTTGCTATGATGTTTCCATCCTTTCTACCGATGTTAATTGACTCTCTGAGTTTCATTACGAGGTTGGATGTCTTTGTATAGACAGGCTGGGTGTCCACTGCCCCAGCCTCTGTGGTTGGACCATCTCTAGCTCCACCCACCTACCTTGATGCACCCATCTCAGGCCTATATAAGACCTTGTCTCAGCAGCGTTCTCTCTCTCTCTCACCTGAAGACGATTGCTTGTGTTGCGATCGAAACGTCGTGATCTATTTTCTAATTAAGTGACTTGACCGAAAGACCCAAAGAGTATTAATTCCTGCAATCACGAAAGCTTTAAATCAAGATTTAAAACTCTTAGTCTTTCACAAAAGTCATCATTCGTGTCGTTTAGGAGAATATAAGTAAACAAAATGTGCTTCTGCAGCCATCTGGAACGCTATTAGGAAGCCACTGGACCTATGCACGTCAATTGAAAACTAATTTCTATTGAATTGCTTTTGTGTTTAGTTTGTTGTCCTTCCCCCGCACCTCTGATTAGCACGATTGGCTAAGTACAGTGTAAAAGACGTTCAACATACATACGAAATAATCCTAATTGAGCCATTTACAGAATTGAATGTGTGGCAATGTTGTTGTTTAGAACACCAACTTAAAGAGTTCCAACGGGCAGCAATGAAACAAAGACACCTGTAGACCGGTTTCATCTTCATTAGGACTCATCAGCACAGCACAGTCATCAATGATCACTGCTGCCAAATGTCTCTTAGGCTGGCAGTCTGGATAAGACTGAGAAAGTTCATACATGTAATACACGCCTTTAGTTCGTTTTTAAATCTACACATGGCAGTGTTAACCAGGGTAGCCTACCGGAATCGAACCGCGAACCTCCCTCTGGGTCATGTCACCACCTATTTAAAATGAAATAAAAGCCCATATTTACCCATCTGGTCTGTGCCAGCTACGGGAGCAGTGCACACACAACGACTCGGCATGGGCAGGGAGGGGGGTCCGTAAGTGACTCGGGCAGGGGTTGGCAACCAAGACAACAAAAATAGCCAATTTTTTTCGAATTCGGTAAAAAACACTCAATATCTCAGGAGCCGTAACGCATGTGAATAACGTCACCAAGTGGTCCCTAAAGAGCCGCATGAGCCTCCGGAGCCGCAGGTTGCCAACCCCTGGATTAGGGGAATGACCACAGCATTGAATCTCAGCGTGGAGGTGAACGCGACGGCAAGCGACAGCGACACGCATCCCTAGCGGGGCACAGCAGGGCACCTTCTTGGTGCGGATGAGTTTATGGTCGCGGAACTCGGTGAGTTGCGCTCTCAGGGTGAGGTCGCTGTTCACCAGGAACGCCACTCGGCAGCGCTCGTAGAAGTCCTGGAACGACAAACCTGAACAACGCAGCTCGCATGAGCCTCAAGCAAGGCAGCCCTGGCGTGGCATGGCCACCACGAGACCACAACAGACGAAGATCCCTCGTATAGCCTCAAGAGACTGTTAGGGAAAGTGCTGTTTAGCGAGCACCTATGAAGGTCGGTTACGGGCACACAAGAGGGTGGGTGACAAGCACCACGCCCAGGCACCTTAATCTCCAGAGTGGCGATGTTTACGCATTGCACCAGGTACTCATTTGAGGCCGAGTCGATTTAGGGGAGGGCCAGGACCAGTTTCTGACAATCGTCACTGGTGTTGGCCGTGAGCAGGAAGTGAACTCGGGTCGCTGGGTTTGCAGCGCGGTATGCTAACCCTTGCGCCACCACTCCCCCCAGAGACAATACACACTCCATCAGCAGCAACTCGCGCAATACATGGGACGCATTTGTTGGACGAGGAAAAGTTACGTCAAAATCCACAATACAGCCCTTTGCAGTAAGCGGTGGAAATTCTACATTCATATGTCAGGGACGAGGCTCTCCATAGCACAATCACTGTTGACTACCTACAAAGGGTTACTCATTTTATTAAACTCCAAAAGACGATCACTGAGTCAACACTCAACCAGGATTTGAGCTCATGAACTGGTAAAACTCAGACAATACCAAACTAAAACTATGTTTTATTTTACCAAATAAGGCCCATTGAGCTATATAGCACTTTTTCAGAAGCAACCTGGCCATTATTGATAGCTCAACGAAGTGGCTTATCACGTGGAAATGATTAGCAGCTAAATGAATGTTGATATAAAATGAGGGAAAAACTGGACCCGGAGAAAATTCCCCACGACCACTGGGAGAGTGACACGCAAACTTCAAATATACAGCAGGCGTCAGGGTCAGTGTCGAACCCACGACCTCCTGCACAGGTAACATTTCGTCACCGCGGTGAGATGTTAACGGTACACTCAAGCAGCAGCCGTGATGTCACGAGTGGCAGTGTCGGCAACGCACGGCAAGTTGGGTAGGTGTGGAGAGAGCCTCTCACCTGGGTTGGAGGGGTTGTTTTTATTGTCGATCTCATGCTCCACAAGCAGCTGGAATATTCCCCTGTAAGGAGAGAGTGATTGTAAATGGTCACGCTCCATGCAACAGACAGCCAGTCAATGATAATACCAACACACAATGCCGGCCATTCCACAGTTGCTCCCGTTATATTGAACAATGATGTTCTCATCGAAAGTCAAACCATTAATATGCTTGGTACAGAAATCTTATCTTAGCTGTCATGGAACGGCTGCGTTACTCATCTGGCTAAGGAGGCATCTAAGAAGCGTGGTTGTCTTCTCCCTGCTAAAGCCTCTTCATCTCTGCACAATCATTACTGCTGCTACACACACCACAGAGTCAGCTGAAGTTGGAATCCTGCTGCCGTCATAATTGGGGTGAAGCACCCAGTCCCTCCCTCCCTGGTGCTGACAGAGTTCCGAGTCAAGCGTCAGGGTGACTGGAGATCCAGCACTGCCGATTCACTCCCACCTATTAAGCAGTGCAACTCAGCTTTGCAACCTCATCACCTCTGCAAATCTCCTCGTTTCAGTGCCAAAAGCGTACGAACCCTGACAGCTGTGAATCTTCGCTCGGTCTGTGCCCTAGACCTTCGATCCCTATGAGCTCGTGACCCCTGCACCTTGGTCAGCGAGTCCCGAGACCTTTAACAGAATCAGAATCTTTATTTAGACTGGAGGAGTCTGTGCAGCACTGATCGGCCTGTGTTTGATACTCGTGAGTTGAGGCTCACACCCCTTCCTTGACTGGTCACTGGAGTCTAGACTTTCGTCACTAACTATTAGGACTGTGTTGTTTTTGTTATTACCTGACCATGTACTTTATACTGCCGTTAATGTTGATATTGTTCATGTGACTTGCATTATTCCATTGCCCTGTAACCGTTGAAAATCTTTTCATATTTGCTTGTGTTGTTCTTTTCAAACACCAGTTACTCGTTTTTTCTTTGCCTCGACTCTTGCCCCAGAAATTGGTTATCTTGATAGGTCCATGGTTTGAGACACATGCAAGTGAGATTTTGTTTCTATAACTCATACAATACTGTGTTTATTTACATTGGACCATGACCGTTTCAGGAGGTGAGATTGAGAATAAATGTCAAGAAAACCAAGTAGTGACTGGACTGCGTCTTGTGTTTATAGCTGGTTGTTTGGGTTGTCTGCACTCAGGGATTGGGTTTAGTGGAAGGCTGGGTTTTGGCAAAGTCGGAGTTTCTCCTATTTCACCTTTGGGAGGCGATAACCACAATCTTGACTGCTACAATACTGCTGCTAGATAGACAGGAGCAATGATGCATTATGGGGAAATTAGGAACCTTGCACCATTGTTTCAACTGCCGCAACGGGACACGGGATCGAACCTGCAACCTTTGGATTTTAATTCCAACGATTTGCCAACATTTACACCGCTGTGAGAGCTCCCCTTCTCATCACACAAGGTCAAAGTGTTACAATTGTCGCTCTAGACATTTCTATACGTGCAGCAAACTGGTAACTGGCAATAGTTACTGGGTCCTTCATGCCATTACCGGTGATGCAACAAGAAAAACGATTCTAGATTTGAAGCTTTCGTGACTGCAATGATCCATACTCCTAGGTTTTTTCGGTAAAGTCACGTAGGTAAAACATTAAAATTAATAAAAGTAAAATAAAATAAAAATCACGACGTTTCGGAGGCAACACAAGCTCCCGTCTTCAGGTGGAACCGTCACAGCCACGACAGCTGCTTGATACAGTCGTGATTTTTATTTTATTTTACTTTTATTAATTTTAATGTTTTACCTACGTGACTTTACCGAAAAAACCTAGGAGTAAGAAAAACGATTTTAACACTCCTGGTGTGGATGCACCTGGCAAATATCCAAATATCGATAACGAATATTTGAACAGGTTTTGGGCTACCCTTGGTAGACTCAGCCTTAAACGAGTACCTGGTGCTGTATGTAAAAAAAACACAAGCAATGGGAAGACGGGGGTGGCCGGGCGTGGTGCTGACCTGCACCCCTCAAGGGCCGTGCCAAACTTCATGGTGCTTGCTAACGTCACTTGTCAAAAATCGCTGTCAAGGCTACGCGGGGTGTCTTTGTTCCTGTGTTCGTGTGTGTCGGCCTTCGGTATCGGCGTGCTTAATACCTGGCATTGGGCGTCAAGCTGCGCAGTACGTGGGTGAGAGAGCTGAGCGCAAGCGAGTCCGACTGTTGGACGAGCAGCGAGTTCTCGTACGACGTCTCCTCTGCGTAGGGCTCGTAGGTCGTGACCTCGCACCACAGCCAGTTAAACCAGCCAACTTTGCTCTGCTCCCAGACTTAGACGCACACCACACAAAGATGCACCCATATCGCATTTTACGAACTGTTGGGGCGAGTGCTGTTAGTCAGAAGGACCTATGAAGAAGGCCAGCACGACAGCACACGAGGGGGTGGATGGGCAACACCATGCCCGGCCGCCTTTGTCTCCCTAGCGGCGATGTTTACACAATGCACCAGGTACTTATTTGAGGCCGAGTGGACCTCGGGGAGGCCCAGCACTTGTTAAGATAATCGTCACTGGTGTTGGCTATGGGCAAGAACCAAACAGCGCGGTAACCGCTGCAACGAATGTACGCGTGTCCCCGTACTGAGAGGGCCGTTGATGTGGTCGACGCTGGCGATGAGGTGCACGTTCGGCAGACTGGCCAGTTGGCCAGGACCCGCTGGCTCCGCTCGGCGCGCAACATCTCCCCGTCGATGTTGTGAATCACCAGGTAGAGCTCCAAGCTGCTATCTGCCGCAGACATGAACACAGACACTCAGGTTCATAAGGTCGCACCGTTGACACACAAAGTGCTTGCCACAAATTAACCACAATACCTTGCTGATCTCGTCAAGGAGCATAAAGCATCACACGAATTCTGGTCATCCTCGCAGTGGTTTTTGGCGAGCCAAAAGACGGTCACTGAGGTCGCGGCTTTAAGATGTGCTTTTGCAGCCGTCTGGAACTTCCTTCCGTTATTAGGAAGCCACTGGAACATGCACTTTTATATATATATTGAAAACGAATTTCTTTAGAATTGCTTTTGTGTTTAGCAGAGGTGGGACAAAGTCATTGTTATGCAAGTCCAAGTCGAGTTGCAAGTCTTTGTACATTTTGCCGAGTCGAGTCTGAAGTCATCAAATTCATGACTCGAGTCTGACTCGAGTCCAAGTCACATGACTCGAGTCCACACCTCAGAGGTGGGACAAAGTCATTGTTATGCAAGTCCAAGTCGAGTTGCAAGTCTTTGTACATTTTGCCGAGTCGAGTCTGAAGTCATCAAATTCATGACTCGAGTCTGACTCGAGTCCAAGTCACATGACTCGAGTCCACACCTCTGGTGTTTAGTTTGTTGTCATTCCCCTGCACCGCCGATTAGGGTGATTGGGTCATCAATCACCGTGACCGCTTTACAACGGAACTCTGTCAGATGCAGCGATGTAGGAACTGGGTGCTCTCCACCCCAGATATGACGACAGCAGGATTCCAGCGTCAGCTGACTCTGCGCTGTGAGTAGCAGCAGTAATGATTGTGCCGAGTTGAAGGGGTTTTGGCACGGAGAAGAAAACCATATTTCTTCGACGCCTCCTCAGCCAGATGAGCAACAACACACTCATGAGCATCCAGGTGGCATAGCGTCATTCTGCGTGACGGCAGACGTGCGGACAGCTGAACCCACCCTGCCGGAACCTGGAGCAGATGTGAGCCAGCTGCTCCATAGGGTTGCGAATGCCGATTCCATCTTCTAGAACTTCTGATATAATTGAATTCAACACCTGTAGAGCCGGTAACACAACACCAATCACCACACCACACCACGTGGGCCACTTTATGAGTCTGTGCGACTGTTTGAGTCTGTGCATCTTGTTGCAAGTCTGTGCGAGTCTGTGGTGTATCTAACCTGGCATAATCGCAATGAGGATATTACCGCCACTCAGTGGCAAACAGTAGTTTTTGCGAATCTGTGGGTCTCTGTGAGTCTGTGGCTCTCAGGGTGAATCTAAGGGTCTCTGTGTGTGTATGTGGGTCTCTGTGCGAGTCTGTGATGAAACTAGCTTGGCACAAGAGCTATGGGGACGTCACTGCAACTCGGTGCAAACACTGGTTGTTGTTTTAGCGAATCTGTGGGTCTCTGTTGGTCTCAGCAACAGCAACTTGAGGTGTTACATGATAACTCTTCTACTGTGTAATAGCTCGTATTACACTGGACCACTGACCATCTTGATGGTGATGGAGGGGAAGTATCCGTTGATGACCACATGGCAGCGGTTGGGCAGGAGCGCACATCTGAACTCCTCCAGCAGATTGCGCTTGGACCCCAGTCCATACAGCAGCACATTGAACCCCAGTCTACCGAACAGACCGAGTGAAATCAGCCAGCGTCATCATGTACACGGTGGAAGTGGGTCTGCCACTTTCAGTTAGCCGGAACATCTCCTCCATCAGCCAGAATCTATGGGGAGGTCTGACCCACATACCCAATGCAGCCATTGCAGTTGCATGAACCACAATCCTGAATCTTGACTTAAAGCTTTCGTAACTGCAGAAATTCATATTCTTTGTGTCTTTCGGTAAAGTCACGTAAATAGGTTCAATACACAATCCTGAACCTCACCCATTTCCTCTCAGCATCAGGAGGAGGAGGGTATGATGCCGACCTCAGCTGCAAGCGCTTATGAATGTCTCGCTTGCAAACTTCACGAGCTAGTCGAGACCACAGAAGGTCGGGTGTCAAGGACATGGGCCCCGTTCACTGCTCTATCACTATACAGTCCAGCAGATGTTGTGTGGATGCGGCAGTGTGTTGGTGATGATAAACCATGAGTTTCACACAAGTCCAACAGCCCCTGACCATTGTTATTGAGCTGCTCTGGTCCATGCCTTTCAATGACTCTGGCCTCGGTGCCTGCGTCATAACTCACTTGGGCATTAAAGTCACCAAATGGGATGATTTTTTCCCGAGGGGCTGCTTTAGCTAGCATATAGGACAGGAGGTCATAGAATGTATATAAATCATCATCCTCCGATGTTAATTGTTATTGCCAAAACAAAGACAAAGATCCTCCAAAGCCTTATCATACCATTGGGGCAAGTGCTGTTAGTGAGCAACTATTAACGTTGGCAGCGCACACGAGGGGTGGGTGGCCAGCACCACACCTGGCCACCTTCGTCTCCCAAGTGGAGATGTTTACACACCGCACCAGGTACACATTTGAGGCTGCGTCTACCTCGAGGAGGCCCAAGACCGGTTTAGATAATCGTTACTGGCGTAGTGTAATAGCGCCGGCTGCTGGGCAGCGGCGGCAACTGTGGTGGACAGACGACACACGCCGGTGAGCGTGTGCTCGCGTGTGTTGGCAGGGCGGAGGAACTGGGGCAAGGGTCATGGAGGACCCCGTCTGGAAGCCCCTGGAGCCCGCTAGTGGGTTCGAGAAGGGAGGCGTGGCCAGGCCACGCTGGTAGGATAAAAGGAGCCGAGAGTGGGAGTTGCCGATTCTGGGATTGGATTCGTCTCCTCGTCGCTGTCGTCTCGTCGCCGTTGCCGTCTTCGTTCGCTATTGCGCTGCTAGAAAGTAGTTGGCTGTATCAGTCAGCGCCGTCAGTGTTAGATAGCTAGTGTTGTGTATAGGCGAAGCTAAGCGACTGTAGAGCGTGTGTGGACGAGACCGTGAATGTTCTAAATAAAAGAAGTTGCCTCCTACAAACCTCACTGATACTACACTGGTATTGGCCGCGAGCGGGAATCAAAGTCGGGTTGCCGGGTTCGTAGCGCAGTCCGCCAAACGCTGCACCAACCGCTCCCCACAACATATCGCGCACACCCACCCTCACTCCAAGAATCACGCACTTGCCAATACACTCACTCACTGCACTGCTCCACTTTGGAATGCCCTCCCATCCTCTCTTTTCTCCAAGCTCTCACAATAACCTCTCAATCTGTGAAACGTGTCAACTCGTATCAGTTACAGCTCTGATGGTTGTCGTTTGCTGCCAGTCGCTTGCCATTTTGAGACTTTGGGCCCTATGCTGCGCAGCTGCGTTCAAAGAGTGCAAGAGTGAGGGCCAGATGGTCCCCTATGCTTCTAAAATCTGGTGTGCAGGCCGGGAGGTCGGGTGGAGGGGACGGCTATTTGTGCGGGTTGCACCCCTCTTCCGGGAATGGGCGGGAGCGGAGTGCTGCTCCGTGGGACATGAGTTCACAAGTTCATCTGCCGCGTGTGAATTATTGTATTTGTGGTGCTTTATTACATGGCTTCCCCTCTTTTGCCCCACCCACCCCCCGTTCCCCCCTAGCCCTCTCTTTTTCCCATTATGTTAGTTACCTTTTCTCTTACCCCCCCCATCCCCCGTATAAGATATCGTGTCCACACTAGTGATCCCCACCCAGTTCTCCCCCTTCTTTGGGCCCTGACGCGTCAAACTCTGGGCTGTTGTTCACGTAACTTTTGTCCCCCCTCCGTTCTATGATCGGTGCTTTGAGTTGTAACAACACAGAGTGCAAGGGGCGAACGTCCCGACCTGAGCTGCGTCATCCACTTTGCAAAGAGGCCTCGGTACTCCCGCTCCAGCTGC
This sequence comes from Callorhinchus milii, assembly GCF_018977255.1. Lineage (NCBI taxonomy): Eukaryota > Metazoa > Chordata > Chondrichthyes > Chimaeriformes > Callorhinchidae > Callorhinchus > Callorhinchus milii. Next base: position 19,878 of record NW_024704943.1, read on the forward strand.
TTGCGCTCCTCGCGGAACGGCAGCTGCACAGCTCTGAGCAGGCGGCCGAGGGTTTCCTGCACGGCGCACAGCACCAACGGAATCACGACGCTGACGCTGACGCCGACACTGTCACACACGTCGCCCAGTCCCGCAGCAGCAGCTGCTGCACAGTCAACGTGCAGCAACTTCCAACATCACGCTTCGTATGTACAGTATGTTGAACTTCGTTCACACCATACGTAGCCAGCCGCGCTAATCAGAGGTGCGGGGGGAAGGACAACAAACTAAACACAAAAAGCAGTTCTAAAGAAAATTAGTTTTCAAAAAGCTCGAATAGACTCCCGTCCACCATCCGCTCTTAGGTCTTCTCTTCCCTTTTGTCACCAGACTCATGGAGATCGCTGCCATGCCGGTCTTGGCAATCAGCCCTCCATCCGGCACACACGTCCCTCTCTTCCGGACATATGCATTATATGTATGTTGAACTTCTTTCGTACCGTACGTAGCCCACCATGTTAATTGGAGGTGCAGGAGGAGAACAAACTAAACACAAAAAGCAGTTCTACAGAAATACGTTTTCAATCTGGATGATTTAAAAGTGCACAGCTCCAGTGGCTTCCTTATACCAGAAGAGCGTTCCAGATGGCCGCAGAAGCACATCTGAAAACGCGCAATGCAGTGACTGTCTTTGTTCTGGCTACGAAATTTAAAGTGTGGCAACAAAAATTTCCAGCATTCGTTACAGACACCTGAGCTCAAATGCCAACAAGATATGACCGTGCGGCTTCGTCCATCAAGAGTCCGGGTCTCTGAACCAAACGGTAACCCAGATGGACACACAACCCAGGCACGTAAACTCACCTGGTCAAGGCGTGGAGACTGCAGCTTGGACAACGTGCGGTCAGAAGTGATGACCTTCGAGGTTTTGTGGGCGTCAAAGTAATCTTCCACCACTTCTTGCTGCAAGTGACAACACAGTGAACCCCCAGATTGGTGAACCCCCAAATGTCCAGAATTCACACTTGGCCAGACGAGGTCAGCTAAAAAAAAAAAATGTAAAATGTACATAAAATGAAAACACAAAATTATTATTTTAATCCGTTATACTTGATGAACCTTATGGCGGGACCCCGGGGTCCCATAAGCCCCCGGCTCTCGTCCGTGACCAGGCAACCTGCTAAACTGCCCTGATCACGTTATGTAGTATCCCCTCCCGAGTGTGAGATTAGGAACGGTGGTCACCACCTTATGTATAGTGTTCACGTTGGTTGTTATGTGTTAATAAATAGTGTTGCCTCCAAGTTGAGTGCGCACCTCAATTGAACCCACTACACTTCTACACACCCGAGTCATTGATATGGCAGAGGAGGGCGTTCCACAAGTGGGGGGGGGGGGCACACAGCTGAAGGCCCAGTCGCCCTGGAGAGGAGTTTCGTCTTATGTTGCATTGAAAACTGAGTACGTGGAACAAAGATTCAGAGATGGAATATTGGGAATATTAGCAACAAGATCTTACGGTTGATTATAAGCTTCAGCGGGAACCGATGAACAGAAGCCAGAAGAGGTATGATAGAACAGGATGTAACACTGAAACCGGAAGAGCGCCTTTTCAGTTATGCCAATGTTATTTTTGCAGCGGTTCAAAAGGATCTCATATCAAAGGTGGCACTGTGATCCGTCTAAATAAGGATGCTAAGTGTGTCAGAGCCAGTGGTCATCGGAAGATTATTTACCACCTGGCCCACAGCTGTTTCAGTACTGTGCGCCAGTCTAAAACAGATTGTAAGGGTTCCATGTAATTGGTAGTTAAATCTTTTACAAGTACACTGCTACCGCATGTTTGAGGAACTTTGATAAAAAGTTCCAAATAAGTTCAACATACAACAGAAGATCCAATATCGGTTTTTGTGAGGCTTATGGGTCTCTGTGTCAGTCTGTGGGTCTCTGTATGAGTCTGTGGGTCTCTGTGTCAGTCTGTGGGTCTGTGCGTGAGTCTGTGGGTCTGTGTGTCAGTCTGTGGGTCTCTGTCAAAGTCTTTTGGTCTCTGTGTGAGTCTGTGGGTCTGTGTGTGAGTCTGTGGGTCTGTGTGTCAGTCTGTGGGTCTCTGTGTGAGTCTGTGGGTCTCTGTGTCAGTCTGTGGGTCTCTGTGCAAGTCTGTGGGTCTCTGTGTGAGTCTGTGGGTCTGTGTCAGTCTGTGCATGCAAGTCTGTGGGTCTCTGTGTGTACGGGTATCCAAGTCACTCACAGTGATGCGAGCTCCTCGTTTGCCTCTCTTCCTCGCTGGAGTCAACTTGTGGGTTCTGTTGGCCTCCGCTCCTCCTCTGCCTTTCACGGTCTCCTCCTCGCTGTGCGAATCTTCCTCCTCCGACACAGACTCGGACAGCTCGCTCTCACTGTCTGACTGAACCTCTGTTCCAAAGAAACAACCAATCAACAATTAATAATATTAAAAGTAATGATGCAACATTTTTTACGAGACCCACAAGATAATTGGTTCTTTACCCTTCTATCTGGCAACAAAACTGACACCTTTTTGCAAGGTGTCAGTTTTGTTGCCAGATAGAAGGGTAAAGAACCAATTATCATATTTTACTGGCAAATGAGGTCCCCATAGTGAGACCCACAAGATCACACAGAGTCAGACTCGCAGAATCACAGAGACCCGCAGAATCACAGACAAAATAGACACAGACATCCACAGGCTCACAAAAAGTAATGAAACACTATCTATGTCGATTGTGACCAATATAATGCATTGGTCTAGAAAGCCTATTCACTCATGATCATACATAATTATATCTTTATTATCCACAAAGCCAACCTCTGTCAATTATTTAATCATCTAACATTGGTGGTTATGCTCCATGACAACAACGTTAACTTTGTTAACGCGCAGGAAACCACAGACAAGCGGGAAGGCAGCCGGCGCCACCAAGAATCGCCAAGACTCGCTAGTCCTACATTGGGATCTTCGGTCAACTCCACTCACGAGTATTTATATAGGGCAGCGGTGGTCAACTGGCGTCGCCTGAAGCTCTTGGTCTGCTACAGGTTGGCCACACCGGATATACGGGCTTCTGCGCTCACACTTGTGCACATGAAGTAATCCACGCAGTGATTTTAACGAATCTATTCATGTATTTATATGCACGTGCGCGCACACACATTTGTGCAGCACACATCCAAAGACCCAAAACGCCAAGTGGCGTTATAACCTGTTTGGGGCAGTGACATGACGCACGGTTAGCGCGTTCGCCGCATGGAACAGAGGTCGCGATTACTTTCCTGCAGACCACCCTGGTTAATACTGCAGTACGAACACTAAAATACCGTGTGCCGTGCACTTCAAATATCCCGTGGCGTCATTCTAAACGAGTCGACCCATGTGTGGCGAATTTCAAAAAATACACTGCAAATTACTCATTTGGGATCACGTACACCGCAGCAATCATCGCCCCCTACTGGCAGAATAATGCCCACTGGCAGGCCAGATGCCAAGTCACCTTGTGCCGCCAAGGGACGGCTGCCACGGGGGGTGCCCGTCGAATGTTTGAGATGAAATGCGATGAAAGTTGCTGAGGGATTTCAGCAAACGTCATATAAATGCAAAATAGAGGTATTTATGATTGTAAAGCTCACGACACATGCACCGAATGTCACGTGTACGAATTATTTCACGATCAATGTAATTGGTGCACATGATCACTGCGTCCATTGGCGTTGTTTCCATTCAATGCAGTCTTATAAGATTAGTCCAGTTTTAAATTAAGCGACAGACACACATGCATCGTCAGCACAGCTGCTACCTGAAATTGTCGTTTTTAAATTCCGTTGCTGAGCACAAGCCCAAATGCCAAGCAGCCACCGATAAACAGCACAATTACAGTTGTAGTAGCAGGGAGTTAACACGTTTGTTGAATTGAGCAAGGTTATTGTCCAAATCTTTATTTATCGTGGAGAAATCCGATGAACTATGAAACTCGTTTTCACAGGGGCGAGTCAGAGAGTTACAATAACAATACAAAAACGACAGGAATAAAGTATAGGAAGTGTAAGCAAATCACTAAAAATTAATACATAAAATAGATAAAATATATAAGTTGTAAGCATATTGTTGTAAGAGAAGAGCTTGGGGGGAAATAGACGAAGGTTCGGGGATTTCAAAGTGCAGCAGTGCAAAGAAAGAAGCAGAAAGATAAGTGTTGAGAGCTGCAGTATGGTGAGTGGGTTTGTGGGTGAATGAGTGGTTGGGTGGGTGTGTGGTGAGTGTGTTGGTGTTACCTGCAGTGTGGTGAGTCGGAGTAAGCAACTGGGTGAGTGTATTGTTTTGACCTGCAGTGTCTGTTCGACCGATTCCTCTACATGCGTGGACAAATCAACCAGTGAAGGTTCAGGGGAACAGTAACTACTGTAGTAGCGATAGAACAGTGATAAGGAGGTGATTGAACACAGGCGAGCAAGTGAAGCCGTGAGAACTGGATCATCAATCACTCCAGACTGCTTTGCATCGACGGCTTCTCTAACCTTTCAGTCTCTTGCGCAAACGATACGGCGTTGAGGCTACGCCATGTAGAGAGGCTTTCTGTCACACGGGCAGGACACACAACAAGACACACAGTGCTCACTCTGTTCTCCTCCGACACTCGAGCTACACAGACACAAGTTGACATTCTGTTGCATAATAGTAGTAAATAAACAAACAGGATTCAAAGGGAGATGGAATCTAACAACGTGAATATACGCTCCAGGACTTTAACGCTATCACTTTCACAGCGAGTCAGAAAGCCATAATAAAACACCGTAGGTCACGCTCACCACGTATTGTACGAGGCTATGTGCGCCGAAATTGTGGTTAGTAAAAATAGATGTCGAAGTGATTTCCTGCTCAAATGCGCATTGAAGCATTCATTGGTGCGCATCTCCTGTTTACAGCCCTAAGCCAGTGGTGGTTGAGTCTATTGAACCACCACCGTTGACTTCCCCACACACGGGTACTCATTTTATCGACCCCAAAGAGATGTTGGGCTGAGTCATGCCCTAACCTGGATTAGAACTGGCCTTGCTCTCGTACCAAGGGTTGGCAGCCTGCAGCTCCGGAGTGGGAATGTAGCTCTTCCAGGACTGCCTCGTGACATCAACTATTTCCCACCACCGTCTAGAATTGACATGCATTGTGTGCCTCCAGAAAGAGCTTTTTTTTCACAGAATTCGAAAAAATGGCTCTTTTTGTTGTTGTGGTTGGCGATCCTCCCCCGCACGAGTGCATCATTTCGCAAATGGCGGGTGGCAGAACACTCGCGTGCTGCGATAAAACTCCCGGCGTACCACGATGTTTTCTGAATTACAGTGCCGGAAAAACCCCAAGCCCCCACACGCCCCACCCCTCTCCATTAGTGACGCAAGTGCAATACGGTAGCAGCACACGGCCGTGAAGTCACCCCCACCCACCCCGGCCCTCAACTTCCACGATTCTGTGCGAGCCGCTACAAACAGATGATGGGCTAAATCAGGCACACCCACCACCGCCCCCACAAACGACATTTTTAACTCGCAACTTTAGATTGCGAGCCACTCACTCATCTAATGGCAGGGCAGGGTAAGTAACTTGGAGGTTCAGACTAAGGCATTGCAGGAGAGTTTTGCAGTTTTAATCAGGAAGGAGGCTGCGATGGATGGGACACGACTACAGGGAAGAGGGAGCAGCAGGTTACAGAGAGACAGACATTGGAGTGACACTCAGAGGGATTTTTTATATATGTATAAACAGTTTTTATAAACACAGTTAAAGGCAAAAACGTTAAATATCCAGAAACAAACAGCACTATTAAAATTGTAACAGATAAAAGCTAATGCGTTTTTAGAATTGGGAAAAGAGAGGATGGGAGGGTAATTCCCAAGTGAAGCAGTCAGAGGGAAGACGCAGAGACGGCAGTCGTGGCCAGCAGAGTGGTGAGAGGGTGAATGGGTGAGTCGGTGTGTGGGTGGTTGATGAGTTTCAACTTCAATAAAATAAGTTGTGACTGCCGGCATATGTTAATGTGTCTAATGTCACTCATTCGGTGATAAACTGAAAATTCTCACCTTTGGCTTGCGGTGAAGAGCTGAAATATTGCACAAACAGCGATTAGACAATGCCAATGACATTAAACAACTACATTAATGACAAGCACAAATTTTGGAAGATTATTACGTGGCCCAACCCAAAAAATCTACAGCAAATCGTAACACTGGCTGCGAAAACGTATGTAGTAAGCGCCATATTATTCATGAAGACAGACGGTGCACACGTGAAGTGGTGGCGAGTTGTAAACCTCACAGCCGCTCTGCGATATTGCGTGTTAGAGAGTCGCCTTTGGAAGGAATCGATTTTCCGCTGAGCCACACTCGGGGGTGGCAGCAGTGAGAGAATCGAACCCAGCCAAAAATCAAAGTCAGAAAACAGAAACATCTGTAGATTTTCTTGAAACGAAAACTGAACCCAATTGAAATATTCTGCTCCACAATGAAAATTTCCCAAAAAGGATTTGGTTCCCAGTTTAAACCAGTGACACTTGCTCATCAACTCGCACTTTGTAGCTGTAAAATTGAAAGTGGAACTTACTTGATTTCACTGCTACCTTGCTAGAGGGAGCATTTGCTGTGGTCCCTCGGTGGCTTTTATGCCGAAGGTCACGAGTTCAAATCCTGGTCATTTTGTTGCCCCACATTGACGCGAGTGATCATTCTGGGAGAGGACGTGGTCTCGGGGCCAACCCAGACACTTCCTCCATGGCTGCTGCCGTTGGCTGTGTTGTTCGTGGTTCCCCACCTGGTGACCGCTGGGTGGGAGTGGGCTTCTCAGCAGGAGCCCGGTGAAGGGAAGTGCCGCTCCGGGGTGTCCTGGCCAGTTCCGTGGCTGAGAGATGCAACAAGGACGGAGAACACCGCGGGTGCGCTTACAATTAAACGAAGAGTGCCTGTGATAATGACGATAACAAGGATATCTGCATTTACACGGAACTTGCTAGTGCCTCAGCAACTATGCCGCGTTGCAGCACATCTCACAATTCATAATAGATTGTTGGGTTAGGCTACGTAATGATCTGGAAAGATGTTTTGCCGTGTAACCCGTCACCACCCAAATAACGAAACTGTCACACGTGGAAGATTTTAAATATTAAATCATCTCGCAACAGCAAATTTGGGTAATTATTTGATCAAATGAATAAAATCTGTCCATCAATGATGAATTGTAATATTGGCTATGAAACCCGTGCTGAATCACCTCATCTCAAGTATTTAAAGGGCATCTCCAGTGGCAGCTGTTCCCATGCGGTACAAGGTAACTTAAGCACCGACTGGCCTGGAGCGGACATTTCCTAATCGAATGAAAATTGAGGCATTGGCGTTCATCTCCTGTTTTACAGCACTGAGCCTGTGGTGACAATTTCTCATTCATATGGTGGCGGCGAGTCTATCCACAGGACTGTTGATTTCATTACCAAGTGGTATTCATTTCATTGACCCCGGAAGGATGAAGGGCTGAATCAACCCACAAATGTGTAGCCAAACGTTAACTACCTTGCCTGGAATGCAGGGGCCGTGGGTTCTATACCCCGACCCTGAAGACTGTATATTCGGAGTTTGCATGTTCTCCCCGTGATCGCATGGATTTTTCTCCGGGTCCTCTGGCTTTTCCCTCCACATTGAGAAATGTGTTTCGAGCATTTGGCTGATATAAATGTGCACGTGATAGGCCACTTTACTGAGCTATCATTTGTGACCAGGTCACTTCTGTAACAGAGTTATATAGTGGGCCTTACCTGGTAAAAATACAAAGTTCAGTTTAGTAGTAGTACTTAGGCGAGTTGCTGGTTTTATTGTTGTGTTGCAGCAGCTAAGCCTGAAAGGGTTGGTAAAGCATGTCAGGCTGAACACACGCACTGGCGCGCGCGCGATCGGACAAACCACACTGCTGTTATTTTGGTTGGTGACCCCTGCACTAGAGAGAACTTGAGAGAGGGTTATTGGTCTACTCTTTCATACTTACCGGACGTCTTGGAAGATGTGGGTGTACCCATACTTTACCTGACCACACGGGACCTGCCTGTCCACAAACTATGGTGGTGACCAGAGGTGTGGGGTGTAGGAATTTAAGGACTATTTGCGTCATTGTTAAACCTGCCGCTCCGTGAGATGGAATCAAAATCGGCGACCGCTGGATTGTAAGCCCAGTGCACCACCACGGTGGCAGCTCCCTTCATCTCTCAGTTTAAAAAAATGTAAACGTTGTTGTGTTTATCGCTATGGACATTCCTGTACGTTTGCTGCACATATAAGAAATGTCTAGGATGCAAGCAGACTTCACGTACCATGAGGAGGTACTCACCGACTTCAGCAAGCTTGTTCTTTTTGCTGGATGTTTTAAATGCGAATGTTCCCAACAGCATCGGCACCTCCTTGGGCCCTGGGGGGGGGGGGGGGACACACTATGGTGAGAAGCTCACGAGAGGCTGCGTTACCCTGCAGAAGAACGTCACTTTAAGGGCCAACACCAAACACCAAACGTTCCTCTTGCTTTACATATTTGTAGTGAGTCCAACTGAGTTGCAGACGTTGTTCTTCAGAGGCAACACTTTTATTGTAACATCAACCCGTTAACACAAAGGGGCACAGCTAAAACCCATTCGGCAATAACTGTGAACAAACAACTGTACGTGGTCAAGTTCAAATGGCAACATCATGCATCAACATGTGGTACAACCAGCACAAAACATACAAGGCTAGTAGAACACATCACATGCAAAAAGTAATTTATAACTTAAATTCCGCAAAGCACGTACACGTTAATGGAAAGCTGAGGTCCTAAAGTGATTTCAAGGAGGACAAGGGTGGTAAAGTTGCGATCCCAAACATTTTGTTGGGTTATTCCAGAGACTAGGAGGTGCCGCCACACCAACGGAATATAAACCAAGTTTGGTTCCCACATGGGGGGGGGGGGACTTTTGAGTAGGGCGAGGGAGGAGCTTCTAAGAATATGGGAATTTACCCGAGGGATTAAATGATCCAGAATTTATTTGGTAGACTTATTTTGTAACACTTTTGAGGGTGAAGATAGCCCAACACCATTTCCTGTGTAGATCGGGGGGGGGGGGGGTGCTGATAAGAGTTGAAATAAAGTTAACAGTGATGGGTTCTGTAGCATGCAGAGGGAAAAATGAAGTGTGGAGTGGCACAAAGGAACCCGTTATTTTTATGTTTGCGCTAAGCCTACGTTAAGTCTATAAATAAGACAATAGTCAAAGATGGAGAGTATAGCGGCTTTAACAATATCCAATTGTAGTCCGTGTATAGAGTATTTGGCTGCGATAAATGTCCACATGATAAGCCTCTTCATCAGGCTATCATTTGTGTTAGCCAGGTCGCTTCTGAAAAAGAGCGACATAGCTCTATGGGCATTACCTGGTAAAATAACAACAAAGTAACAAGTTTTAGTTGAGGAATGCAAAGTGTATTTATTTGATCGGTCAAGAAAATCAAGTATCTAGCACCGCCAAGGTTGTGCTGAATTTTTTTCTAAAACCTGATATCCTGGGGTGGAGCAAGTTATTCTTTTATCAGTAATTTGTATTTTGAGTAGCCTTTCTAAGATTTTGATCGGAGGCATGAGATTGATAATTAATCAGTCGGTAGTTATACGGGTCATGAAGAGGGCACACAAATGCAGTTTTCCATTCCTCAGGCACTGAGGATTCCTGGATGGAGAGGTTCAAATTATAGGGAGATGGGTTCAGCAAAGAGGTTTGCCACACATCGAATGGCAAAGGGTCGGCAGAGTTTGGTTTAATATCGAATATAAAGATGAGCGATTTGTCACTGGGATGGTTGCCATTTAGGATGAGGGCTTCCCCAGTTTATTGTACAAACCGCGAGCATGCTTTGTGGAGCGCAGGACATCAAATCGAGTGAATTAGGAGGATGCCACCCGCACGGCCGCGGGGTCACCGGTCATCGTTGAACAACAAAGCCCCGCGGGGTCACGGGTCATCGTTGAACAACAAAGCCCCGCGGGGTCACCGGTCATCGTTGAACAACAAAGCCCCGCGGGGTCACCGTCATCGTTGAACAACAAAGCCCCGCGGGGTCACCGGTCATCGTTGAACAACAAAGCCCCGCGGGGTCACCGGTCATCGTTGAACAACAAAGCCCCGCGGGGTCACCGGTCATCGTTGAACAACAAAGCCTCGCGGGGTCACGGGTCACCGGTCATTGTTGAACAACAAAGCCCCGCGGGGTCACCGGTCATCGTTGAACAACAAAGCCCCGCGGGGTCACGGGTCATCGTTGAACAACAAAGCCCCGCGGGGTCACCGTGGCTGGAGTGGGGGTGGCAGCGCCGCTGCTCAGGATCTGCAGGTAGCGCTCGTCGGTGGCGGCCTCCTCCGCCTCCACGTCGCTCTCCTCCTCCAGCGACAAGAGGCCGCTGCCGATACTCGGGGCCACCACCACCGCTTTCCTGGCGCGTAACCCTGGAAAACAATACAACAATATACACCACAGCGCATTAAACAGGTCGCCTCCTTCACACACACACACACATTTGTCCTTTCACATGGATGTTAAAGTTGTTAGTTCACACATCCCACCGGCCACACGGCCTCCTGGGGGAGTGCATCAATTCAGCAGCGTCGGTGTCCCCGCCACCTCTTCATGGGCGCGATTGGCGACGAACCTGCGAGAAAAGTTCAACATCCAACACCAACTCTGCGCCAGTTCGGGGAATCGGTGTCCCACCAGCAGTCAGGCTCGCACGGATGACTGCGCGGGTGAATGAGGGAGCAGAGGAGAATGAATGAGTGGATGAGTGAATGAATGTGAATGGCTGATGGGTGAATGAGGGAGCAGAGGAGAATGAATGAGTGGATGAGTGAATGAATGTGAATGGCTGATGGGTGAATGAGGGAGCAGAGGAGAATGAATGAGTGGATGAATGAATGAATGTGAATGGCTGATGGGTGAATGAGGAGCAGAGGAGAATGAATGAGTGGATGAGTGAATGAATGTGAATGGCTGATGGGTGAATGAGGGAGCAGAGGAGAATGAATGAGTGGATGTGTAAATGACTGATGGGTGAAATAGGGCGTAGAGGAGAATGAATGAGTGAATGAGTGAATGAATGTGAATGGCTGATGGGTGAATGAGGGAGCAGAGGAGAATAAATGAGTGGATGAGTGAATGAATGTGAATGGCTGATGGGTGAATGAGGGAGCAGAGGAGAATGAATGAGTGGATGTGTAAATGACTGATGGGTGAATGAGGGAGCAGAGGAGAATGAATGAGTGGATGAGTGAATGAATGTGAATGGCTGATGGTGAATGAGGGAGCAGAGGAGAATGAATGAGTGGATGAGTGAATGAATGTGAATGGCTGATGGGTGAATGAGGGAGCAGAGGAGAATGAATGAGTGGATGAGTGAATGAATGTGAATGGCTGATGGGTGAATGAGGGAGCAGAGGAGAATGAATGAGTGGATGTGTAAATGACTGATGGGTGAAATAGGGCGTAGAGGAGAATGAATGAGTGAATGAGTGAATGAATGTGAATGGCTGATGGGTGAATGAGGGAGCAGAGGAGAATAAATGAGTGGATGAGTGAATGAATGTGAATGGCTGATGGGTGAATGAGGGAGCAGAGGAGAATGAATGAGTGGATGTGTAAATGACTGATGGGTGAATGAGGGAGCAGAGGAGAATGAATGAGTGGATGAGTGAATGAATGTGAATGGCTGATGGGTGAATGAGGGAGCAGAGGAGAATGAATGAGTGGATGAGTGAATGAATGTGAATGGCTGATGGGTGAATGAGGGAGCAGAGGAGAATGAATGAGTGGATGAGTGAATGAATGTGAATGGCTGATGGGTGAATGAGGGAGCAGAGGAGAATGAATGAGTGGATGTGTAAATGACTGATGGGTGAAATAGGGCGTAGAGGAGAATGAATGAGTGAATGAGTGAATGAATGTGAATGGCTGATGGGTGAATGAGGGAGCAGAGGAGAATGAATGAGTGGATGAGTGAATGAATGTGAATGGCTGATGGGTGAATGAGGGAGCAGAGGAGAATGAATGAGTGGATGTGTAAATGACTGATGGGTGAAATAGGGCGTAGAGGAGAATGAATGAGTGAATGAATGTGAATGGCTGATGGGTGAATGAGGGAGCAGAGGAGAATGAATGAGTGGATGAGTGAATGAATGTGAATGGCTGATGGGTGAATGAGGGAGCAGAGGAGAATGAATGAGTGGATGTGTAAATGACTGATGGGTGAAATAGGGCGTAGAGGAGAATGAATGAGTGAATGGCTGATGTGTGAATGAGGGAGTACGACACGAGGGGAGTGAGTGAGTGCGGGAAGGGGTGAAGCCTTGCCCAGGCCTCACCGTATTTGCGCGCCTCCATGGCGCCGGTCTCTCGTCGCGGCATCCCGGCCGGGCTCCCCTCCTCCCTTCCTCTCCCCGAGAGAACTTTAGACAGAACCTGAGATCCTGAGATCGGCGACGCCAACCCGAGTGAAGGAAAGCGAAAGCGAGTGAAGGAGAGTGAAGGTAGCGTGAGGAGAGGTCGCTGAGGAGAGGCAGTGGACCACGACACCGAGCGGCGCGGTAAACAGAGGCAACGCCGCTCAGTGGTGGGGTTCGCCACGGCCCCGATGCCTCCGTTTTCAGAACAAAATTAAATATATATCGTGAAAATAACAAAACTCAGCACACCACTCGTTAACAACGTGTATAGTCGGCGACGTTTCGGACAATGGTCCTTCTTCGTCGCGGATAGAGCCACTTGGGATAAAGTGGTTAAGAAGAAGAGTTAGTTGGACACTGCACTTGGAGCTTGTAGAGAATGACATTCTTAAAATGTTGTCTGATGTCCAGTTTTATCTCATGGGCATGCGAATCATTTAACGAATTGTAGCGATTGAATGCTTGACAAATCATTAAATAATCAAAAGCATTCCTTATGAAACACATTTATATTTAAAACGAAACGTTATTAAATGTTACTGCCAAAATGCATTGTGGTAAGGTTCTTGTGGGCTATGAGATGTTAACTCCCTCGCCTGGTACACAGGAGGTCGTGGGTTCGATCCTGATCCGAATGCCTGCTGTGTATTTGGAGTTTGTATCTCTCTCATGATCACGGTGGCTATGAGATGTTAACTACCTCGCCTGGTACACAGGAGGTCGTGGGTTCGATCCCGACCTGACGCCTGCTGCTGCTGCTGCTGTATATTTGGAGTTTGTGGCGTCTCTCTCCCCGTGGTCGCGTGAATTTTTCTCCGGGTTCTCCGATTTTTCCCTCCACATTAAAAAAACACGCGCTTAGATTATTTGGCTGCAACTATAATTCCCCACGTATGATGTGTGGCAAGGTCGGCTCTGAAAAAGAGCCAATAGCTCCGAGCTTTGCCTGGTAAACACAATAGTTAAGTTTAGCAGTGGCGTGAGGAATTGCAGGGCTGCGCATTTAGGCTTCAGCCGACAGTGAATGCACCACGCGGCGACTGCATTTTTAAAGCCAATGGATGTCAAAAGACGTCAACATTAAGCTTCATGAAATTACAAATGTAATTTGCAAATAATGCCCATATATTTTAAGTCACAAAAGTTGGACAATTTGTCGCCTTCCCATATCTGTCCATTCACGTAAAAAAACAATTCTAATGTTTTCACATCCATCAGCCACACGGCCTTCTGAGTGAAAACAATTAAGCATCGTGGATTGAACACACGCACACATTGCAGATTTTTAAAATCGAAAACTGCCATTTATTTATTTTCCATCAATACAACACTGTGACATATACAGTAAAATAAAAACCCTACTGTGTATATTAAAAACCCCACGTTATTATACCACCCTGAAAGTGTTCCACGTTCCAATGTCATTGGAGGTAAAGGTCCCTCAGGCGATTTACACGGACGAATGTGAATTCAGACGGTGTCCCCGGGGTAAAGTAATCACGAGCGTCGTTGTGCAAAATATAAATAACAAAATAAATAGCAACAATTAAACAATATATAAATAACAAAATAAATACAAAATTTCGCCTCCTTCAGAAGTCCCTCCATATAAATAATACCCTTCCCAGAAAGGCTGAGTAGATGTGTACAAAATACAAAGACTGCAATTTTGCCTATAAAATGACAACCCATTTTGTGAAGCCATTACCTGGAGATAATTATAACATTGCGTATTTGTATCGCGCTTGCTTATCATCTCAAACTATTGAAGGTCACCCACAGAGGCAGCTCTTCCTGTGCGGCACAATGCGACTCAGCAGCAGCAGCAGAAAGCAGCAATTCGTCTGCCAGTAGGGGGCGATGGCTGCTTGCCGAGTCGGGCTGAACGATTAATCGATTTCAAATGGAAATGGCAAAATGAAACAATGCGATTAGCAAATCGCAAAGGCTGCCATTTGAAAAGTCATGTTAATTCATTATTGGAATTGTTTTAATTTTTATGATTAAAACGTTATTTATTTAACTTAACAATTGTTCTATGTTTGATTGTTCTATATTAATTAAAACATGAAATAAATACATGTTGGAAGCAATTAATATATTTTAAGTTCTCATCCTTGCATTAGAATATATAGAGCAGTTTATATTTTGATGTATCATGTGGTGATGCTCCATCACATGTTTTAAAGCTATTACACAGTGAATACTGAACTGAAGCTTGACTTTAAAAAATTTAATCGCAAATCAAATGTCAGAAAAATCTCAATTAGATATTTCCCCAAATCATTCAGCCCTATTGCTGAGTGCGATCCCAATTAAATCATTTGCAATGTAATGTTTCGACTTGGGGCAATTTGATACCAGCACGCAATGGACGACTCGTTTGGAATGAGCTCACTGGATCTTCGCCATACACTGTGAACAACCACACAGCGCAGAGACTGGAATGGGCAATCCACACCGCAGCGTTAACCAGGGCTGCCTGGCGTGTTCAAACCACGGAGCTCTGCAACGCGCAGCGAATGCGCCGACACTGGGCCTTGTTAGCAAAAACTTCAACCCTTCCTTGTTGCACGTTTCAAATGACCACCAAGTCATCTTCACACAGCGGCAGTATACTGCAATGTGTAACATTTCCCAAGCAACATATATACAACACTGTAGCATTATTCTTCATGCTATACTGTTATTTCATTGGATGATAAAAATGTATATACATATTAAAAATTACCATCATTAACAATTCAGTTATAAAATTACCTAATTAATGCCATTCAATGTTAATCAACTTTACTAAATACAAGTGTGTTTATGGACCTGTGCAAAGAATAGCTCATCTCAAATTGCTTTTCAGGTGAGGCCATGTAATGATCGGCCACATTTTTGCCGTTAAAACCCTCCACTACCCAACACAGCCAAACAAATCAAATTGCCACATGTACAAGCGTTTGAACAATGCGCCACCTATTATTGATTTCAACTCAATGGTAACTTAAAGAACAATCATTTAAGTCACCTGACATTGCGTCAAGCATCCTCGGGACAAGATCTACTAAGTCAGAATACAATTCAGGGAGTCAGGACGGAGGGTCTTATGACACTCACTAGGCCAGACCATTACTTGGCCTTACCCCAAAAGCAATGATCAACCACATTAGCTGCGAAATCCTATTTGTTAAAAGTCTGCCTCAGCAGCAGATCATGCTTTCACACCTGATGTCGGACGCTTGTGTTGCGCCCAAAACGTCATGATTTATTGTACAACTACGTGACTTTACCGTAAGAACCAAAGAGTATGGATTCCTGTAGTCACGAAAGCTTCAAATCAAGATTAAAATTGCAGTGTTTGTGTACCTGTGCAAATAACAGGCACAGTACAGACACACACTGCTGTTTCCAAATGGCTGCACGGCGAGGGATACTCTATTACCCTTTTGACTTATATGTCCAATGCTTTAAGTGAAACGTCATTCAAAACACAAACTCTACTTTTAAAATGCCAAAGAGATCCCAAGTCCACCGAAGCGATTCACGTGGTGTGGTGGGAGGCAGTGGACGGGAACGCACGGCGACCCAAGGGGTCGCCACGCAGGCCCCATTCCATGGTGCCACTAATCCAACGACGCCGGCCACAAGCGGGTCCCCGCTGAATGCGGTGCACATCACGCCCGTTCACATGTACTTCTACGGCCGCCTGGAACGCTCATCTTTCTGATACCAGGAAGCCACAGGAGCGATGCACTTTTAAATACAGATGCAAAAGTAATTTCTTTATAACTTATTGCGCAAAGTTTGTCACCCTTCCCCTGCACCTCCGATTAGCACGTGGGCTACGTACGGTGCAAAGGAAGTTCAACATACATACACAACTGGCCTGAAAAAGGTATCGACAAAAACCCCACGAGCTCTCCATCATCCCCAAGCACCTGAAGAATCAAGCGGCTGTGATGCCAGACGGAGCTTCACGAAGCGGTCAGCTGCTGCTGCTGGACATCCCGCGGTTGCTGCTGCCGTTGGAATCGTCAGCGTCATTGTGCAGAATGCGAATAAAACAAACATCCAGACAATACGCCTCCACCTCGTTAAGCTAATTGTTTTTACACATCCCATGAGGCACGCTTGGGAGTTGCCGAGGCATTTTAACAAGCGCCATATACATGCAAAAATTATGACCTAGCATTTGGCTTCACAAAGTGGGTGTCCATTATTTCAGAGGCCAAACTGAGCCTTGCTATATATTTGACACATCCCATTCGCTACACGGCCTTCTGGAAGTGCTATTAATAATCTTTTTAAGTGCAGGGCCAGATATGGGAAGGACGAAAAATGTCTACTTATTTGTTACTTATATTCTCCACGACCAAGCTGATCATCGTTCTGTGTTGTGTATTATATAGTTTGTGGTCGCTAAAGGAGACATTTAAACATCTGACAGTTCACCAGCATTGGTTCAAGAAAGCTTTACTCTGCTGACGAGACGCCGAATGTTCAAACCGGTCGAGAATTATGCTTGAACCAATGCTGCCGAAATTAAGCATTCCCAGAAGAACGTGTGGCTGAGAGGATTTGTAAAAAAATACTTCTTTTGTTACGTGGACCAACATCAAACTCCTTCAATGTCTATGAAGTGACTTTCATCTCAGTGTCTCGGGGTTGTGTTGCAAAACATAAATCTTATTAAATCTTCCTGTGCAAAATCTTAAGAGGACACTTATGCAGAAAAAGCCACATTAATTGCCCCTTAATATTGACATCACCTGCTCTTGGGCAGTGCATGCAGCCAAACTCGCGAGGTCATTCCGCTCACCTTTTCAGAGGTCAAAATTAATTCAGTGACCGAGCATGATCCTTGTCTTCATAATAAAATCAGTTATAAACCCCAGCATTAAGTTACAGACAAGTGCTTGATAGAATCCAACACAGAGCCGTTCGCTCACGGTGGTCGGTCGTCTCCTTATCTTTCTTCTAGAACTATTAGCGTGGGTGCTATCCTCGTTAACTTCACTAATTTCTCCAAACTTTTGTTTAATCCACGCTGTGTTCAGCCACCATACTGCAGGTCACAACAGCTCACACAACACACTCACCCACTAAACAAGCAGTAAATACTCACTCACCCACTCACCACAGTGCAGGTCACAACACACTCACTTCACTGACAAATCCACTCACCCGTTCAATGACCACACTGCAGGTCACCTCACGTTCCTACTTCTTCCCCTGCGGCTGCACTGCTCCACTTGAGAATTCCCTCCCACCGTCTATTCCCAAGCTCTCATAATAACCTTGCTCAATCAAAACCGTGGTCGCTCTCACCACTTACAACTCACTCGCGATGTTTGTTGCTGGCCACTTGATGTGTAGTTGTTTTTGCACAGATTTCCATTTGCTTCATTGCCGTACTTTTATTGTTTTGCTCTCGTCATTTTCAGACTCATCCTGGTCCCTTGAGTTCTCACCTGGTTCAACAAGTTCAACTTGACCTGCCCTTCTGAGCCTTGGGCTTAGCAACTGTGTTAAAAGAACCCTTTCCAACACCCGTGTACACTTACACTTTGAAAGCGCAAGCAGCACCATACCGTGGGTAAGCTGACACGTCTGAGTGTGTGGTCTGTGTAGAGTGAGCGTGGTGGACAATGTGTGTGTAAAGAAGTGGTGGGAAACCCAGACGAGTTGGTAGGCCACATTAACAGCCCTCCTTCACATCAGCAGGCCGCAAGTTTGACAACGTGCTCGTGCACCAATCGTGAACCCACGTGTCGCCTGAGACACACTTAGACCAGGCCGCCACGAGGGGCTCCAGGGCCGCATGCTGCCTGTGTGCCAAAGGTTTCTCACCACTGGTGTGTAGTGTGTGTGGTGGATAGTTAGTGTGTGTGTAGTGTGTGTGGTGGATAGTTAGTGTGTGTGTAGTGTGTGTGGTGGATAGTTAGTGTGTGTAGTGTGTGTGGTGGATAGTTAGAGTGTGTGGAGTGTGTGTGGGATAGTTAGTGTGTGTGTAGTGTGTGTGGTGGATAGTTAGTGTGTGTGTAGTGTGTGTGGTGGATAGTTAGTGTGTGTAGTGTGTGTGGTGGATAGTTAGTGTGTGTGTAGTGTGTGTGGTGGATAGTTAGTGTGTGTGTAGTGTGTGTGGTGGATAGTTAGTGTGTGTGTAGTGTGTGTGGTGGATAGTTAGTGTGTGTAGTGTGTGTGGTGGATAGTTAGTGTGTGTGTAGTGTGTGTGGTGGATAGTTAGTGTGTGTGTAGTGTGTGTGGTGGATAGTTAGTGTGTGTGTAGTGTGTGTGGTGGATAGTTATTGTGTGTGTAGTGTGTGTGGTGGATAGTTAGTGTGTGTGTAGAGTGTGTGGTGGATAGTTAGTGTGTGTGTAGTGTGTGGTGGATAGTAGTGGTGTGTAGTGTGTGGTGAATAGTGTGTGTAGTGTGTGTGGTGGATAGTTAGTGTGTGTGTAGTGTGTGTGGTGGCTAGTTAGTGTGTGTGTAGTGTGTGTGGTGGCTAGTTAGTGTGTGTGTAGTGTGTGTGGTGGATAGTTAGGATGTGCGTGTGAGTACAACAAGGTGTGGTGGAGTACACACTACTGTCTGCTTCGCGGTTTCACATGAAGCCTTGTGCCTTACCCCCCCCGCCACCGCTTCTCTACCCATGATGCTCGGTGTGGTATGGAAGGCCGGAGGGACAAAGTGCTGCCCGTTCACGGCCGCCGTTGCCGCCGCCACCCTCTCGAGTGCCAGCAGGCAGCGCTCGGCGTGTGCCTTCAGCATGTTGGAGAAGCGGAAGCGCAGGCCGCAGCCCTCGCACGCGTACGGCTTCTCGCCCGTGTGTGTGCGGCGGTGCCGCTTCATGTTGGGGCGGCTCGTGAAGCGCTTCCCGCACGCGTCACACGCAAACGGCTTCTCGCCTGCAACACGTGGCACACACGCACACACACAGATTTGTATTGGTACTCTACACACCGCACACACGACACACACACAGACTCGTACAATTACTCTACACACCGCACATTCGACACACACACAGACTCGTACAATTACTCTACACAACGCACACTCAACACACACACACACACAGACTCGTACAATTACTCTACACAACGCACACTCAACACACACACAGACTTCGTACAATTACTCTACACACTGCACACTCGACACAAAGATCCCCCCGTATGGCCTTCATCCAACTGTTGCTGTTAGCGAGCACCTATGAAGGCCGGCACGGCGGCCGCCTTTGTCTCCCAGTGGCGATGTTTACACATTGCACCAGGTACTCATTTGAGGCTAAGTTGATCTAGGGGAGGCCCAGGCCCAGTTCACATAATCTTCACTGGTATTGGCCGTGAGCGGGAATCAGAACTGGGTCGCTGGGTTCGAACCCCAGCGCGCTAATTACGACACTACCGCACACTCTACACACCGCACACTCTACACAAGATGCGAACTAGTGCTCGACACAGACACACTGGACACACACCCTACACGGCGGCACACACTATCCACCATACACTGGCTTTGAGTAAATGGGTGGCCGTGTTAGTGAAATGGGTGGCTGTATTAGTGAATAAGTTGCCAGGTTAGTGGATGGATTCCTGTGTCTGTGGATGGGTGGCTGTGTTTATGAATGAGGGGCAGTGTTTGTGAATGAGTGCCCTTGTTAGTGGATGTGTGGCCTTGTAGGTGGATGGGTGGGTGCGTAAGTGAATGGGTGGTTATGTTAGTGACTGGGTGAATGGGATCTCACCTGTATGTACCTTGAGGTGCTCATCAAAGTACTGCTTCATGCTGAAGTCCTTCCCACACCACTGGCACATGAACTCCTTGTGTCCCACGTGCACACTCATGTGGTTTCTCAGCTGATAGCGATACATGAAGCACTCAGTGCAGCTCTCCAGCTGCAACGACAGACACCAATCACTCACACATCCAGCCAATCATGGACACTGCCACACATTCACTAACCTGGCCACACATTCACAAGCCACCCATTCACTAACCTGGCCACCCATTCACTAATACGGCCACACATTCACTATCCTGGCCACACATTCACTAACCTGGCCACACATTCACAAGTACAGCCACCCATTCACTAATACGGCCACCCATTCACTAACCTGGCCACCCATTCACAAGTACAGCCACCAATTCACTAACCTGGCCACACATTCACTAACCTGGCCACACATTCACAAGTAAAGCCACCCATTCACTAACCTGGCCACACATTCACAAGTACAGCCACCCATTCACTAATACGGCCACCCATTCACTAACCTGGCCACACATGCACTAACCTGGCCACACATGCACTAACACGGCCAGTGGGGGCAGCACTGTCAAATCACCGACAGATGGGGTATATTTATTTTTTAACACCGCACAAAATTCCAAGCGGCCAGCAATAACCAGCACCATCAAGACACGTAATCAACAAGAGTTGACAGGTTTCTTGAATTGAGCAAAGTTGTTGTAAGAACTTGGGAAAAAGAGAGAATGGGAGGGAATTACCAAGTGCAGCAGTGCAAGGATGAGGCAAAAAGAGAAGATTTGTGACCTGCAGTGTTGTGAGTGAATGCGTGGGTGACTGAGAGAGTGAATGTCATCTGTAGTGTGGTGGGTGGGTGAGTGAGTATTTATGTGACGTGCAGTATGATGGTGAGTGTGTGGGTGCGCTACAAACCCGGAAACCCGAGTTAGTTTCCCACTCACGGTCAACACCGATGACGATTATCTAAACCATTTCTGGGCCTCCCCTAGGTTGACTCAGCCTCAAATTAGCACCTGGTGCTGTGTAAACATTGCCTCAAGGGAGACAAAGGCAGCCGAGGATGCTGACGGCCACCCAACCCCTCGTGTGCCGTGCCAGCCTACATAGGTGCTCGCGAACAGCACTTGCCCCGACAGTCTGTTAAGGCTATACAGGGGATCCATAATGTAGGTTTTTGTGTTAGATCGCGTAAATATAATGGGTCGTTAAACCCGCCATCAATGTTGTGGATTTGCTCTCCAACACACCGGTGTGCTGTACTAATAACGACTTGGCATGTTCTGTTTACGTGACAAACCTTAATAATTGGCTGTGTTGGGTGGTGGCGGGTTTAACGACACATTTATATTAACCATGATCTAACCCAAAATACCTATATTATAGACGATATTGGTCGCGAAAGACTCCGTGTTAAACTATACAGGGGATGTTTGTTTTTACGTGACATGCAGTATGATGGTTGGCCGAGAGGCTGTTTGAGTGGGTGCCTGAGTTGTTGTAACCTGCAGCGGGGTGGTTGGACACAGTGGAGTGAGTCAAATCTGGTAGACGACAAATTCCTTCAACACGAGTGGAGGAATCACTCGAGTGAAGTACGTGGAGGGCTGGCTCCACGTGCGCTGTACGTGCGTAGATGAACCCGTAGCCGACCGCACTCACCGGAGGTGCTCTCACACTCGGCTCTCACCTTGCACTTGTACGGCCGGAGTCCCGAGTGCTTCATGCTGTGCACCTTGAGGGACATGCTGCGTTTGAAGGACTTGCCGCAGGTCTCGCACGTGTACGGCATGTCCTCGCGGTGAGCTACGGGAGGGGAGGTGGATGACCGACAAATCGAGTTACAAAGTTCCCTCGAAAATATTCACAGTATGTACGTTGAACTTCTTTAGCACCGTACGTAGCCAACCGTGGCGATCAAAGGTGTGGTAAAGCCTCTCATACCCCGTTTAATATAATTAACACATTTCTTTGGTGATGTTGGTTTTCTTTGGAACTGCTTCTTGTGTTTAGTTTGTTGTCCTTCCCCCATACCTCCAATCAGAACGGTTGGCTACGTACGGTGCCAAAGGAGTTCAATATACGTACATACACACGGCAGTAGTGCACGAGCACACAAAACGAACGCACAACACATTGTTCCATAACACTGCGGACTTCTTCATGTGCCGATTTAATATTGATGTAGAGGGACCCTAATTTTACATCGAGGTGGCTAACGAGCCATATGATTCGTCAGGAGTAGCTGAGTGGTGAATCTTCGCTATCGCGATGCCTCCTCCATATTCGCGAATTGGTCACCGAGTCGTTCTACGCTCCGTGGTTCTGTTGTGGGTGGTGACTGCAGTTGTATTATTTATATATATACATATACAGGGGCACCACGGTGGCAAGATGTTAACTACCTTGCCTGCGATGCAGGAGATGGTGGGTTCGATCCCGACCCTGGCGCCTGTATATTTGGAGTTTGCATGTTCTCCTTGTGATCGGGTGGATTTTTCTCCGGGTCCTCTGGTTTTTTCCTCCACATTTAGAGTATTTGGCTGCTATATATTTCCATGTGATAAACCACTTCGTTGAGCTATCATTTATGGCCAAGTCGCTTCTGAAAAAGAGCTCTATGGCTCAGTGGGCCTTACGTGATAAAATAAAAATGGTTGAGTTTAATTTCCCATTTGTGCATCAATATTAAGTATCTGCATCTGCTGCCATGGTTTGTGTGCGGATGCGTTTCAGGGTTGTGGTCCCCTGAGCTTCACGGAAGACTGAATCCTGGAATCGTCTGCGTCGGGTCTTGCACGAGGAGGAGGTGTGACTTCTCATTAATTTTATTAATATTTCCAAGCGTAATTTTGCACCTCCGCTTAGCACGGTTCGCTACGTACGGTGCGAAAGAAGTTCAATATACATACATTAGGGTTGTGGAGCCGCACTGTCGAAAGTTTAGGGCATGGGTCCAAAAGGAAAGACTTATAAAAGAGGTGACGTATCGGACAATGCGGCTCTCCGACACATCACATAGATGATGAAGGGCCATTACTGGCCAGGCTTGCTTGAACTAATGCTGGTGAACTGTCAGATCATCTATTTTAGGCAAAGGCCCTCTGTGGTAGACATGGTTCCTGATTCAGCACAATACCTAAACAATAATTACATTGTATATTATCCACAATGGGGCGAGTGGTTGTTTTGTGCCGTGTGTGTGTATATGCGTGTATATATGTGGGGAGCGCTGGTGTAGCGAACAGTGTATTGCGCTACGAACTTGGTGACCATCCGAGTTTGATTGCCACTCATCGCCAACATCAGTGACAATTATGTTGTCACGGATGTCAAATGAGTACCTGGTGTGGTGTGTAAACATTACCGCAAGGGAGACGATGGCAGCCAGGAGCGGTGGTGGCAAGCCACCCTCTCGTGTGCCGTGCTGGTCTTGATAGGTGCTCGTTAACAGCACTTGCCCCAAAGTCTGTTATGGCTGTATGGGGATCTTTGTCTTTATATATATGTCAGGTCAAGCTGTGGACTCACCGACCAGATGTTTCTTGACCTGGGCCAGGGTGTAGAATTTCTTTCCGCAGATGTCACAGGCAACGTTCCTCTCTGCGGGGCTGTGCACAGTTTTCATGTGCTGCTGCAGGTACCACAGCTTCTTGAATGACTTCTCACATGTAAAGCACTGGGGGGAAAGACAAAGATCCCCCATATAGCCTTTAACAGACTGTTTGGGCAAAAGCTGTTAGCGAACACCTATGAAAACCGATACAGCACACGAAAGGGTGGGTTGCCAGCACCACGCCCAGCTGCCTTTGTCTCCCTAGTGGCGATGTTTACAACCCGCACCAGCTACTCATTTGAGGTAGAGTCAACCTAGGGGAGGCCCAGAACGGATTCAGATAATCGTCACTGGTGTTGCGCGGGAATCAAACTCGGGTCGCCGGGTTCCTAGTGCGGCGCGCTAACCGCTGCACCACCGCTCCGCACACACACAGAACCGTCCAGAGCAACACACACAACAGATTTACTTTTTTTAACAGCAATTCGGAAACCTGTGGCCGGTCGTCCTGCGACAGCCCGCACCTGGATGCTGCGCTCGCAGTCCGTCTGCCGGTGTAGGCCGAGCTCCTCCTCCCGCGAGAACCTCTTGGGGCAGCGCTCGCAGGCGAGGCTCCGCCGGTGCCCGGTCGCGAGGTGCCGGCGCAGCCGCGTCTCCCCACGCAGCACGCGGCCACACGTGCTGCACGGGAAGCGACGACTCCCCTCCTCCTCCCCCTCCTCCTCCCCCCCTTCGTCTCCTTGTCCTCCTCCTCTTCCTCGTTGGTCTTCTTTCTTCTCTTCCGACAAATCTTTTTCTTCTTTTCTTTCTTTCCCTCTTCCTCAAGCCTGCTTTTTGGAGGAGGGGGCCCTACCGGCCCCCCATTGCTGCTCGCTCTGTGCCGAGGACGCAGCCTCCGCTCGTTGCCGAGCTGCTGCTGCTGCTGCTCCGCAGCCTCCTGCTTCACCCGCTCCTCCTGCTGCTCCTCCTCCTGCTTCACCTCCTGCTTCACCCGCTCCTCCTGCCGCTCCTCCTCTAGTTTCACTTCGTCTTGCCCGCAGAGCAACGCCATTGGCTCAGAGACCTGGGAGACGGCAATGTGCGGTGGGGGGCAGGTTTCTGAGGTGCAGAGGATGGTTCATGGTGTTGATGGGTGGGGTGATGACGGTGATGGTGGGAGTGATAACAATGTTGATGGTTTAGGTGATGATGTGTGGGGTGATGATGGTGTTGATGGTAATGGTTTAGGTCAGGGGTCGGCAACCAAAATAACAAAAAGAGCCATTTCTTTCCAATTCGGTACAAAATTCAGTATTTCAAGAGCCACAATGCATCTGAGTACATACTGTACATACGTACATATCGTCAAGAAGCAGCCCGTAAAGAGCCGCATGCGGCTCCGGAGCCGTAGGTTGCCGACCCCTGGTTTAGGTGATGATGAGGATGAGTAGGGTGATGGTGATGGGTTGGGTTATGGTGGCGATGGGTTGGTTGAAGGGTTTGGCGATGTCAAACATAGAAACCTGGATGCATACTGAGTCATTACGCACCCTGTGGATCTCCTTACACTCGCGATGATGACAATGACGCAGGATATAGTGATAGTGACAATGATCACATTTACAATTCAGATTTTACAATTTTAAAACCACAATAGGAATTTACACTGTGTCGAATCGACGATGGCAATAGTGTTGGTCTAACTGGTGACGCTGATGACGGCAATGCTAATTGATGCTGGTCACAATCTGGATATACGGAGGTCTAATATACACATGTATTTGAAAACTACCGATACCGATGAAACGGTGTTGCAATTGTGCTTTACAATTTGGTTTCACGGAACACTTAGACTTGCTCGACTTGCAATCGGAAGAATGTTGAATCAAATATCCTGGTGGCAGGTTAACTCAAGCAAATTAAATGAAAAACCACCTCGTTGTATGGAGCCTGGCCATGATTTTGGGAATGTAAATTTAACACCACTGGCTCAGTGCTTCAGATGAGATACACACCATCGCTGCCCTGTTAGGTGATGGTACTGACGATGGTTGTCGAGCAAGGGTGTTCAATGCCTGAAGGAAGACTTGCAGTGGTGGACACATAGTGGGGTGCAGGGCCCAGGACAAGACACCCCCCCACCCCCAATGCCTCAAGTATTGCAACTGACACCGTGACATCGAAACGTGGGGCTCCAAAAGCGCGGGGCACGGGACGGTCACCCCAATTTGCCGTACACTAGGGACGGCTCCGAGTGGACACGTGCAGGTATACCATAGTACGTCAGACCGGCGCTTCTCAGAACACCAGACACGCACACCGACACTTCTAAGAGCGGTTCCCTATCCCTATGCCATGAGGTTTCCACAGAGGGGAAACAGCAGTGAGCATGGGCTGCTGCAGAACATAAGGGTTTCCAACCGGCACCGGAAACACGCATGGTTCTAAGCATGCAAGGCCATTTAATATTTAAATTGCAGTGAATTTGTAACTTTTATTGTATTTGGGCTACAACACCAGCCGCACAAAAAAGTACTTGTTGCTTGCAAGTGATGCAATCCACTCTTTGTAATATTTTGCACTTTGGTAAATCCACGCAAACGTTAATTACCTGGTGGTAGCTGTAGTGGGAATCGAACCGCTGGCTCCGTGTGAACAGGCTCAGAGGCCAGTGCCATGACCGCTAAGTGACGCTGTCAGTCCAGCAGTGACACATGCGGCTGTTGTAGTCGAGAGGGAAATTCAAGTCCAAGTCCTTTCTCCAGTGTATGATGAAACCAGCCCCTCTGATGGTGAAGGTTGCTTTTCCGATAGTGGTCATGGCGATGATGTTGTGGTGAAACCAGCAAATTGGACACTGGAGGATTCTGTAGTGATAGTTATGATGGTGGTGGTGGCGTTGTTGGCCATTGTACTATTGGCCATGGGTCATTGCATTGGTGGTAAATGAGGCAATGGTGGTGATGGTGGCGATGGTAGTGGTGGCGGAGGTGAAGAATGCAACTGCAATGGGTGTTCACTTCCCGTCATATCTAAATGTGGAGTTGGCAACCCCAGTAAAACCTGAACAAAAACTCTCCCCAATGGGCCGATGGGCTGGAGACACAAAAACACAAACAAAAGAGAAAAATGACAATGACAAAAGCAACAAAATGGAATAAGAACTCATATTTAACGCAAACATGTAGCATCAACTGGAAACTAATATAAACATATCAGCTTTTAATGTCCACTTGTAAATACGAGTTCACGATTGATTTTTGGGTTAGGCCATGAAATATTGGTCAAATTGGGTGTCTTAGGACTCCTCCACCACCGACACTGCCAAACAAATGAAACGGTCCCCCGGTGTACAATCAGAATCATCGTTTAAACAGGAGGAATCCAATGAGCTATGAAGCACGTTTTCACAGATGTCCAGGAGCCAATCTTTTCTATGCTCACCAGTAAGTTGAAGAATATTTAACAATTATAGATGCGACATTTCGCTTGAAAGTATGTCACACATCTTTAGGACAAGATTCAGGGTGTCAGGACTATTTCACCTGTTGCTTGGGTCGGGGTCAGCGCTAGATTTGCGAATATCAAATTTCACAGGCACAAATAAACTTGCCAAAATGAGAAGCTGCATTCAGATGTTCACTCTAAACAACCGTACAACATAATACATTCATTTAACGATTTAGAATGTTGAAAATGCTCGCCGTTTCTGTTTAAGAGGCATGGGAAACCACTGAGAGATGCAGGAAGGCAGCAGCCAGGCGGTGAGCCGTCGCAAACGATTGGCCAAGCTCTGCAGTCCTCTGTATATTAAGCTGTTGTTCGTTAATTCATGAGTTTTTTAACATCAAAACTAAACAATTAAACAAAAATATATACTGGACCAGGTAAAGCCCACTCAGCTACACATCTCTTTCAGAAGCCACAAATGATAACTCAACGAAGCGGCTTATCGAGTGGAAAAACCGAAGGACCTGGAAAAAATCTACGCGACATTGGAGACACGCAAAATACAAATATACAGCAGCAGCAGGCGTCAGGATCGGAATGAAACCCACGACCTCCTGTGTATCAGGCGAGGGAGTTAAACTCACAGGTGCGAGGTGGCACCGTCCCTTTCCCACCCAGATGAGCATTAGCTATGGGAGGAACCCTAAAGACACCCATGCAGAACAGGAGGGGAGAGAACACACAAACTCCACACCGAACGGTGCCCAATGTATACGCGTCCAAGTGAATTCCGACTCAAATGAGCCCCGATGCGGCGCTCTCACCTCCTGTTCACAGTCCTGAACCAGTTGTGGGATATTCCACGTTCCTACGGCGGGAGCGAGTCCATCCAAATGACCACAAACAGTGGCGTGGCTTTAATTTATCGAACCAATCGGAATGTTGCAAAGTTAAAATCCTGGTCAGGGTATTACTCAGCCCAACATCGATACAATCAGCGCCACTTTGTGTGAAGTCAAAAGTGGTTGTCAAATGGAAGTACTCGTCTCCGCCATAGGAACGTGGAATGTTTTCCTCTGGCTCTGCAGGGCTGTGATTAGACGAGCACCAATGCCTCAATGGTCACTTGAGCAGAAGATCACTTTGATACCATTCCCAAGGGCGCATGCCCCCCCCGCTCCTGGCCGCCTTTGTATCACAGCAGAGAGCGTCCCAACACCGCGGGGTTTTTAAATCCGAGAGCGAAACTCCGATCCTCGCTCCCCGATCCAACCTCCCCGCTCCTCCCTCCACGGCGCTCACCCTGCAACCGGCGCCTCGCGACGCCAAATCCGAAGCCCTCGAGCAGGGCCCGCTAAGCACAGGCAGAGCGGAGTGGAGGGAGCGGGGAGAGCAGAGAGAATGGAGGGAGCGGGGAGAGTTGAGGAGCAGAGCGGAGTGGAGAGAGCGGGGAGAATGGAGGGAGCGGGGAGAGTGGAGGGAGCGAGCGTTGACAGAGAGAGGAGAGAGCAGAGAGTGGATAGAGAGTGGAGGGAGGAGAGAGAGTGGAGGGAGTGGAGGAGTGGAGCGTTGACAGAGAGAGGCGAGAGCAGAGAAAGCGCGCGGGGGTCGCCTCCTCTGCGGAGACGGAACCAACAATCGACTCCGCGGTGACGTGTCCACCACGTGCCGGATGCTCCCGAGCGCCATGTTGGTCAGGGAGAGTCTGCGCTCAGCAATCGAGGGGGGAGGACTCGCGCCGTGACGTCATCCACACGCGACGCGCAGCCCCAGCACGGAGCGCACGTTGGCGTTTGTAGCCCCTTGCCAACATGGCGCCCGCGTAGCCTCGTGGGCGAAGCGCGGCCGCACGCCCCACTCGGAATCTTCATCTCGCCTGCAGGAGGCTTCCGCTGGGCTCTGAAACTCTTTTGTCACCAGCGTCCGGGGGGTTACAACAACAATAACAACAATATAAAAACACGACAGGGGTGCAGAGTAGAGGAAGGGTAAACAAAGCACCTAAAAAAATATACAAATAAAAATAAACAACGGTTTTTATCTCACCCGTGAGGTTGGGTGGTTAAAACCGGTTTCCAGCGTAACCGGTAATCTATGAAAAACGCTAAAACCCGGTTATGAGTTTAGCACACTTCAAGATTTTGTTTGTCTAATCGCATAAAAATGACGCACCACCTGCTTTAAATGGGACGTTAAAGAGTCCGTGGCGTCAGTCATAAACAATTCGGCCCATTGTGTGCCGGTGTCATGGTCCAAATGGGAAAAAACGACCGCAAACTCCTCAATTGGGATTAAATTAACAGGACCCTGCGGGGTGGGCTGGTAGGAATAATACTTAGTACCGGTACAGGGATATCGACCGGGTATAGAGGAGTTAAAGACAAAATTACTGTATTCTAGTGTAACGTAATTAAAAGTGTTTTTTTGACAAGAAACGCTGTGAGATTTAAAAACCCCCCAACACCACCCCCACCACCACCTTCTGCACTAGGCCTCGCGAAGCCTGCCGCACTAGGCCACGCGCCGTGCTTTTCGTGAACAATTAAGGCGATTAAATGTATCTCGTCTCTGTGTTAATAAATGTTTCTTGTCTCTGTGTTAAAAAAACGTGCTACGTTTCAGGAAAGTATTTTTTTTTAAATAAACGTGCTGCGTTTCATCTCTGTGTTAATAAGCATGCCGCACTAGGCCTCGCGAAGCCTGCCGCACTAGGCCTCGCGCCGTGCTTTTCGTGAACAAATAAGGCGATTAAATGTATCTCGTCTCTGTGTTAATAAATGTTTCTTGTTCTCTGTTAAAAAAACGTGCTGCGTTTCAGTAAAGTAAATTTGAAGCGAAGTTTATTATTACACTTGTTAAGCCAGGAAAGCCCCACTGAGTCTAAAGGTTTTTGTAGGGTCCTGCCAAGTGTTTGCAGTAGGGGGCGATGTTGCTACACCGAATCGGACGATACGAAGGGAGAGATTGAGGCCTAGTTCTAGCTTTAGGCCTAGCTGTAGGCTTTAGGGCGCTGTGAGTTAATTTTTAATTTAAACGTTTTAATGATTTATGTAAAAGCTTTAAATTTAAATGTTTCTATTTAAAATCATGAGGGAATGTAACATTGTTAAACATAACTCCCTTTCACACACGCGGGGGTACGATACGAAGGGAGACTTTGAGGCCTAGTTCTAGGCTTTAGGCCTAGCTGTAGGCTTTAGGGCGCTGTGAGTTTTTTTTATTTAATTTCAAAGTTTTAATTAAAAGCTATCTCAGGGAATAAGGGAATGTTACACGTGTCATGCCAAGTGTTTGCAGTAGGGGGCGATGTTGCTACTAGGATAGCGTCACTGAGTCTAAAGGTTTTTGTAGGGTCATGCCAAGTGTTTGCAGTAGGGGGCGATGTTGATACACGGACGGACAGTCGGACGGACGGACACATTAATCTATTGGTGGTCTGGTCCACTTCGTTCCTACCAGTATAACCCCCCCCCCCTGCACCCCATAGTGCTAAGACTTGACAGGACCCTCGTGAAAATGAGTCTTGTGACTCTTTCTGAGTAAACACGCGAGAATACTGCAGCGACGAGAGCGCTGGGTCGCCTTGGCACTCACAAGAGGCCGCCACATAATTCCGGGAGAGTCGCGTTTGCAAACGTGACTTGGGTGACCAGAATGACCAACGTTACACAAATAATACAAAAGCATCTCGTGTACCGATGTAGAACTTCCTTTGCACCGTGCTAATCGGAACTGCGGGGGGAGGCTAACAAACCAAACACAAAAAGCGATTTTAAAGACATGAGTTTTCACATCAATTCCTGCAAATAGTGCGTGAGCTGTCTGATGCTACGGAGCTGTGTCAGAGCTTCATCCACATCTTTGCGGAATGGCAGCAGATGCCCAGCAGCTCATGGCACTCGTGACAATCGAGGTTATTCGAGTTTCCCGTTTCTAAATGTACTGCATAGCACTTGGCCATGATGTTGACCCCGTGATGTTGACCTTACGGGGTTTTCCGGCCACGGATTTATGCAACAAAAAAAGTTCTTAAGTTGCAACTTCCAAGAGCGACTTGGAGGGCACTGCGATGTATTTGGGGCATCACTGTCTGCGAGTAACAGTGATTCATATCCACTCATGGGGCTGCCTGCCAATCGAAAAAAAACCCGATTTGGAAACGTTTATTTTTAAGTTGCCCCACCACCACCCGACACAGCCAAATACGCGTCACGTGTGCAAGCGTTTAACAATGCGCCAATTATTGTTTTAGCTCACCGGTGATTTAAGAACAATTATCACCACCAAGTTTTGCAATTATATCGACAGCGTTTTAATTGAATCTGCATCTTCAGGTCAAAACCCAGGAAGTCAGAATAACTGCGTTGCCTGACCCAGCTTTTTAAATCGGTGTGTCATGACCTCACAGGAACAAGTAATCACATTCAAACTATAGATGACAAATTAAACTATTAAAAATGTATTCTAATTTATCTAATTGATTTCACCAATAACCTCTCAGAAGAGCCAGCATCATCTCTAGAGTTCATTTTGTATTTGAGCTGTGAAAAAACATCTGCAACAATGTGATCACACATACAATAATATGAAAACGGCTCCGTTCTACAAATAGAATAGGTTTTTATTTTACTGTTTAGTCAGACTATTCAAGCAAGGCCTCGGCCTTTCACTTCGTTCCATTTCATCTTCGCGCCTTGGGTGTCTCCGCAGAACCGCCTCTGTCCATGATCTTGGAGCGGAATGATCGAGCCAGGTCTCTGTATGGTGTCTCGGAGTCCATGGGGGAACGTGGGAGATGCAGGAGGGAACGGACTCGTGGAGCGCGCAGAGCCAGGTTCTGAGCCAGACCCACAGCGCTGGAACTCACCCAGTACAGGCTCACGGCCTGCGGGGGACACAGGAGGCACAGGTGAAAGATCACACACTCTCCACTCTTACACACACGGGATATGTTCTCAGTGGGTTACCGGTGTCTGGCTACAGTTTAGGGTTATATGAAGCCGGGCGCACATTTGGCATGCACTTAGCAGGAAACAAAGGTATTCCAGTAAAATTCGTTAATTCCAACTGGGAGGACTAACATTTTACTGGAATGTTTTTTTATGCTGTCATTTGTGACTTGGCTGAGATCATCAACTAAAACAAAACCTATATCCTGCTCAAATGAGTATTGAGGCATTGGTGCTCATCTCCTGTTTACAGCCCTGAGTCAGTGGTGGTAATTCAACATTCCTATGGCAGGGTTGAGTGTCTATCGAACAACCAGTTGACTCCCCCACATAGTGGTATTCTTTTTAGTGACCCCACAGAGATGACGGGTTGAGTGAAGCCCCAACGAGGATTTTAACTAGCGACCCTCTGCTTGTGAGCTGTTCGGTCTACGGCTGAACTACCTGGCTCGGCACGAGTGCAGCACTTCGCAACCGGTGGGCCGCACAGCACCAGCGTACTGCGATAGAACTCGCAGGTGTGCCGCAGTATTTTCAGAATTACTGTACAGGAAAGAACCTCAAGCTCCCACCTCCTGCCCTCCCCTCTCCAATGGTCACGCAAGCGCAGTACGGCAGCAGCAGCAGACAGCTGTCATCCTCCACCCCCGGTCCTCTCAACCCCCTCGGTCTCGCATGCGCAGGGGGGTAAACGGCCGCCACCAGCGGCGTGTATAGTGAACTACGATACAATGTTCCCAGCCGGGCCTACCGTCGGGACGTTTTGCTTCGGTGTGCCGCGTAGATCTAGCGGGCTTGAAAGTGAGTGCCGTGGAATGAAAAAGGTTGCGGAGCACTGCTCTGACTGGCTCGCGAGCTGTGAGCGTGAGCATACGCACCGACGGGACCGCTGCGGCGACTGGCACCATCACTATTGACAGCAGTCGGATGAAGTTTGTAGCAAGCCGCTGCATGCGCGACATGTCCTTCCTCTGCAGCGCAAACATCTGCAACACAGACATGGACAGCTAACTATAAAATTTTACCAGGTAAGGAGATACTTAATATTGATGCACAAATGGGAAATTAAACTCAACGATGTATATTTTACCACGCAAGGCCCACTGAGCCATAGAGCTCTTTTCCAGAAGCGACCTGGCCGCAAATGATAGCTCAACAAAGTGGCTTATCACCACTGGTGGAGCCAGTGGGGGGGGGGGGGGGGTGGCACGTGCCCCCCCAATGATCCGATCGAAATCCCTAATTTCGATCGGATCATTGGGGTTTATTAGTAATAAATCGGCATTTTGCGACCCCCACTGCCACCATATGAGATGAAAGGGCAATAGTCTGAGTCCATAATTGGCAATAAGTAACTGCAAAGCAGTTATAAGTGATTCAGAATTGTGCGCAGTTGCGTATATAGTACACGACTTCCCTGAAGGCATTCACCTTCAGCGAGCGCGATGCCGATCACACACGGTTCAAATTCGAGCCTCGATCGATGGCTGTGCCATCGCCGCACACGCGTCGAATAAAAAGCAAGGGACAAGTCCTTACTTACTAACAACTATCATTTTTCATTGCTGGAAGGGTTGCCCCTCCTACCTGAAAATCCTGGCTCCGCCATTGCCTTATCACATGCAAATTTATATCAGCCAAATACTCTAAATGCATGTTATAAATGTGGAGGGAAAAACCGGAGGACCTGGAGAAAAATCCACGAGACCACCATGGGGTGAAAGAGACATGCAAACTCCAAATATATAGGAGTCAGGGTGGGGATCAAACCCACGATCTCCCACATACCAAGAGGGAGTTAACATCTCGCCACCATGGTGCCCCTTGCTGCCATCCATCAGCATAACACACAAACCCCGCCCCACAATACGATAGTGCGTAAACATAAACATGGCTTTTAATCGAGCTTACAGGGCCGCAAAGCACAGGCAGAGACAAACCAACAAGAGAACAGGCAGGAAGTGCAGGCAGACACCGCAGGGACCTCCTCCGTGGAGACGGAGTGGAACATAAGAAGCAGGTGGTATTTTGAATAATGAACCGCGTTTTTACTGCTGCACCGGGAGATGGAATCGAATCGGTGATCTCTGGATTGTAAGACCAGCGTGCTACCCGTTAGACTACAGCGGCGCCCTTAATATCTCTGTTCACAAGGTCACACGTTACGTTTATTGGTTACGAGCAGGAAGTGCCCGGGGGAAAAATATATTTCAAAACTTGTCTTCTATTAAAAACATAACATATACATACACAAACACTAAGCTATTGTGAAAGCCCGGCGTTCCGTCTGTCTGTCCATTTGTCCGTCAACAAAATTCTAAGAGGCTTGTAGAAGTCCGGGGGCTTAGTGTGTGTGTATCTGTCTACTTTGTTGAAACGTAAACCCAACAGTTTGTTAGTTAAAAGCGTTGCAAGGATAGGCATGCACAGACAGACAGACAGAGAAACAGACAGACAGAGAAACAGACAAACAGACAAAAAATTACATTTATAGCTAAGAAGACATATGGATAGTCCTCCACTTACGAACGAGTTCCGTTCCCAAAACCCGTTCGTAAGTCAGGTGTTAGTAAGTATATGTATGTATGTACGACACATCATATATATTTTTCACTATTCGGTTACGGGCGACAAGAAACAGCCGATTTTAAAACCCTAGTTGGAACCCCCCCGTCTTTCCCTCCCTAGTTAAGTCTTCATCTTCCCCCAAGTGCGAGGTCCCCACTTGGCTGGGGCAGTGGGGGCCCCTATTCCCCTCCTTCTCATGCCCTTTCGTGTGGTTCCATCACACCGGAGTGGATTACCGTGGATTTTCTGTACCCCGTCACTGGAATATTTCGGAGTGTTGTATCGGGCTGGCATTTTGTTGTAATAAAAATGTGTTTCAAGAAACTCGAGTTGGAAATAACGTCACCTTGGTTCAACAACTTCATCACAAACCTCGACAATGAGCAGGTTTATGAGGCCGAGAGAAATGGGCAGAATCCACGTGGCGTCCGGTAGCGTGAGATTGGAAAACCACAACATTCCTCCTTCCAGGAGGCCTCCATACACGCTTGACTCTGCAATCAACACCACACTTTATCAGTTGCGCATTATCCCCCACTCTCAATACCATCCACTCCTTTGCAGATAACACACTTTACACATCACTCATTTAAATCACAGACTGAAAAGTATTTAGTTGCCCAATGTGCAGATACTTTCCAATCAATCACCACTGACTTCAAAATTAGTTTGATTGGGATGACAAAAACCAAGGCATGTTCAACTCAGAAACTCAATCAACGATTATATCACGTAAGGTTGACAATTCCACAGTTCCGTAACAATGATGTTCTTATACATACTAAAACCATTTGTCTGCTTGGCACAGCGACCTCAGCTGAGCTGTCATGGAACGGTTGTGTTGGTAATCTGGCTAAGGAGGCATCTAAGAAACTTAGTCGTCTTCTCCGTGCCAAAGCGTTTTCAACTGTAAATAATCATTACTGCTGCTACACACAACACAGAGTCAGTTGGAGCTAGAATCCTGCTGCTGTGATATCTGTGGTGGAGTGCCCAATTCCTACATCACTGCACCTGAGTTCAGAGTAGAGTCGTCAGGGTGATTCATGATCCAGCACTCAAGGACTCACTCCAGTCACTCGCTCAGTGATGGCCAGATACCTCCTTAGCACTCTTCACTACTACCATGGATACTTTCACCGTGAAATTCACCCATTGATTCCTACCAATGTTGAGCACTCTGTCGACCAAACGGTTTTGTCTCAACCACACTGTTCAACCACCACACTGCAGCTCACAATAACATACTCACTAATCCACTCCAACACCTACCTCACTGCACCTGACAGATTTACGAGTAAAGACGTTAGGGTGAGTAATGATCTAGAATTCACTTATTCAATCCAGTCAGTTGTTCACCAGTGGTAATTCACCCCCGTTAGTGGGTAGGTTGGTGGTGGGTTGGTGGTGTGGGTGTATGTGAAGTATGGGAATTGACGGCAGGAACTTCTTGACGGGTAACACACTTTTATTAAATCCTTCAGGTATCACAATACAACGTGTGGTCTTCCTTCTTCCTCCGACACACTCCACTAATCTCGTGTAAGCTCTAGGCCTCTGGCTACACACCATATACTCGACTCGTGTAAGCCCTATGCCTCTGGCTACACAATACACTCGACTCGTGTAAGCCCTATGCCTCTGGCTACACAATAATACATTCGGCTCGTGTAGACCTATGGCTACACACACTACACTCGCCTCTGGGTTACACAGAGTCCCGGTCCCCTTAGGACAGCGGGGCTAGGTACCGCAGGGCTCTAGGTCTTCATCCCCGTCTTCATTCTTCGCTGGTTACACACTGCCCTTACGCCTGTGTGCATCCCCTTTTATAGCCCCTGCTCACGAGAGGCGGAGCTGATGCGTACTTCAGCATGAGCATCGCTCCTTAATAAACCAATCACGACGCACTCTCTTTACGATCCGGTTTCCCCAGCGCGTGTTAACACTCCTCCACCAATCCCACCGCGCTGCCACCCGGTCACTCCCTCTCAGCATGTCACCGGTCCACAGCCAATCAGTACCCCGTAACCCACGACCCCGCGCTGACCCCTGATCCTCCACCGTCAGCGCGCGTCACCACCTACACAGCCAATCATCACACACTGTGCATACGATCCTTAATCCCAGCGCGTATCACCTCTACATCACCCCCTCCCACATAGCTTGCAGCCGGCCCGGCTGTTAACCTACAACACAACATAACGCAACGCAGTAATAAAGAACTCCCCATCCCAGTGTGCCCCGTAACACAACAACAACAACATAACACAACCTTAAATACGAAGCAATATACAGCCCGACGAACAACACAATAAAAGCGAACACCGTAAAACGAACGCGCCAAGTGTCACCGTGACCCACGCAGTGCCGAGGCGCTCCGGCTGCCTCGACTCCGCACGTGGTAGATTACACAAAGTAGCGCGACCTAGCGCGAGTCCGTCTGGCCGGTCCGTCGTATGGAACGGGACGTTGGCGACCGTCCGGTGTCTCCGGCAGCTCTAGACGGCACGGATCGGGCCTGGAAGGACCGGCCCCGCCGTGAAGATCCGGCCGCCGGTGGTCGGCAGCTGTCAGTTCCGAGACACCTGGGAGCGGATCAGGCGGAGACATGTGAGGATCAGGCAAAGACCTTTCCCCCTTAGGGTCGTCGGTCACGTCACATGCTCGGCCCTCACGACACAAGGGGAGGCCATATGGAGGCGAGAACGGTTTCAGTCGGGAGGGGTGGACGTACCAACGGCGTTTTCCCCATTTTATCTGAACGCACTGGGGGCGTGCAACCCGCACGACCTCCACGGGTCCCCGCCACGGCTTCAACAATTTAGGTGACGTAGCCAAAGGTGCCTGAGGGCAATGCAGCCAGGCCCTGTCACCTGGTTCCCAATTGTGCACGGACACCTTCCGTGCCCGCAACCGCTCGTTTGCAATTTGGCGAGCCCGCGAATTAAGCCGTGCGGCCTCCCTTGCCTCTGTCAGCTTATGAATATTAAATTTAATATGCTCTGCCAATTTCGAATTAGTTCGTGGTGCGGGCAGACCCAGCTGCGTTTCCATGGGCGGGTCGGCTTCCCGACCGTACATCAGATAAAACGGGGAAAATCCCGTAGCTGCATGGGGGGCCATTCTATACGCGGCGAGGACCCCAGGGACCTGCAGGTCCCAATCAACATGTGCCCCACACACCTGCTGGCACAGCATAGAAGTCAATGTCCTGTTAAGCCTCTCCACCATCCCGTCCGTCTGCGGGTGGTACGGGGAGGTACGCACCTTCTTGGTACCCAACAGGTCGCACACCTCTTGCAGTAATTTACTCGAAAAATTTTTCCCTTGGTCAGTCAGCAAGCGTTCGGGAGCCCCCTTGTCCAGGACGTAGCCCTGGACAAAGGCGTCCGTCACAGCCGCCGCCGACTGGTTGGCGAGTGGCCACGCCATAGGCCACCGGGTAAAATATTCGACCCCCACCAACAGGTACTTATTACCCCTAGGCGTGACCGGAAAAGGCCCCAGAATATCGAGTGCAACGAGCTCGTTAGTGCGCGAGACCTGAATAGATTGCAGCGGTGGATTAGCTGCCACGGGCGGTGGTTTCCGTCTGGCGCACTCAACACAACCCTTCAGAATATTCACCACGTCACCCCCATTCCCGGCCAATAATAGTCACGCTGAAGCAGGGCAAGCGTTTTGTTAACTCCCAAATGCAAGAGGCGTTCGTGTGCGGCCAAGACAATTTTCCCCTTCACAGCAGAAGGCACCACAATCGCGTGCCGCCGGGACAAACTGTCCCATCTCATTAACAGGCCTTGCTTAAGTACGTAGGAGCCAGT
This sequence comes from Callorhinchus milii, assembly GCF_018977255.1. Taxonomy (NCBI): domain Eukaryota; kingdom Metazoa; phylum Chordata; class Chondrichthyes; order Chimaeriformes; family Callorhinchidae; genus Callorhinchus; species Callorhinchus milii. The sequence continues at coordinate 58,449 of NW_024704943.1, forward strand.
TCGTTCATGGTCGCCTTCGGAACCCCCGTCCTTCGGCGCAATGCTAGCAGAGAGCTGTCCGCCATTTGGAGACGGCCCCACTCAATCAGCGACAGTGAGAGCAGCGAGTCGTGACCCCCTGGGGTAGCGGGACCATCCCCAATTGGTGTGCCCGCGGTCGCAACCAATGCCCCCTCGCCTTCCGTAACTGGCGGTCTACAGCGCGCCGATCCCGATAAGCACGCACATTTGTGACAAGGCAACAATCGCGACAGAGCATCAGCATTTGTGTGTCGCGCGCACAGCGAATCGACCCATTCGAGGTCCTCCTTCGGATTAACGTTTTGCGTGGGGCTCGGATCAGCCTGCGCAACCAGCCGCTCTTCCGCAGGGACCTGCGCCGCGTGAGCTAGCACGGTGCCCTGCTGAATGACGGCCGGCCGCGACCCAGCGTTTAAACCCCTGACAACCGGATCCCTGTCAGCCCCAACCAAAGTGTGAGCCACCGACAAATCGAGACCTCCAACAGCCCTATTAGAAGGACCCAAAAGCGTGCCTTGATCCGAGGTCTCCCTCTCCCCTGGTTTCCGCAACCGGAGGGGAATTAACATTTGTGAACCCGGGGGCACGTGCACGGTCTGTGTTGCTAACGCTTGTATCGTAGCGCACGCCGTCCGAATTTCAGTAGGGTTCGTCAAAAATGAAATACGGCGACCCGATGGTAGTTCAATGCAACGCTGATCAATGAGAATTTTGATGGGCATTTTTGCCAAAAAATCTGTGCCCAATAGACAAGGAACCGCCAGGGAGGACGAAACGAAAACGGGTCCCGACAATTTGATATCCCCAATGCAAATAGACGCCCTAATCTGACCGATAATGCCCAACGATCCCCCATTAGCGGCGTAAAATGGCACATCCACTGGAAGCAGCGGACGACATTGTACAGGGAGAATGTTGTAAATGAGATCCGATATAATAGTCGCCGATGCCCCCGTGTCCACTAACACCCTGACCTCGACCCCATCAATAGATCCCGTAACGACGGATGAACCCGCTCTGGCAGCCACTATTCTGTGCCCCAACTCCGACCATTTAATGTCTCCCCGGACCCGGCCGAACCCCCCTCGCCGAACCGAATCCCCGAACTCTACTCGGCTCTCCCCCGCCGCAACGCGACGACCCATATGTGTCGAGTATGCGGGCCAAGCATGTGAGGTGCCGCGACTTGCCGGGGTTTGCAGGGACGACTTGGGGCCTTGGTCGTCGTCCAGCCGAGGTCCCATGGCGCGCTGACGTGGGGCGCGGCAACCGGAGGCCACGTGGCCACGAAGGCCGCAGTTATAGCAGGTGATGACAGTAGTCGGAGATCTCGGTTGCTCCAGCTTGCGGGCCGCTCGCAGAGGCGAACGACCCCCCGACCTCCAGTCCCCCGCTCGTCCCGCGATGAACGCGTCCTCTCGTGGGCTGACGACTTGGGGCACGGTGTCAACCGGACCCGGAGTTGAGGCCACGGCAGCGTTGCAGACGACCCCCTGCTTTCGTTGAAGGACCTCGTGCGCTTGCATGCTCGTGGCGACCCGTAATGAAGAAATATCGGTCTCGTCGGCCGTGTTGATGGGGACCCCCAGGTCCTGCGCCAACTTGAGCAGCTGCTCCAAAACCATCGCATCTTGGCCCTCCTCGTCCATACGAGGGAACGCGGCGTCAGCGAGAGCGAGCAACGCCGTGCGGTAGGCGAGCACGGTCTCCGTGTCCGCCTTCCGTCTTGCGTAGAAATGATGGCGGCACGCCGAGGGAGGACCGTAGACTTTTGCCATGAGAGCCAGCGCATCCTTGAGCGTGGAGCGGTCCGACCTGCGTGCGGACGTGAAGGCCGCGAGCGCGTTGTCGTCCAGCATGGCAGGCAGTGCCCGCAGTGCCGTAGCGTCGGACCAGGCGGACATCTCTTGATGCGCCAAAAATCTGCGCTGAAATTGGCTCCAATCCCCGCCTTCCGCCTTGAATGCTGACAACGTGGGAAGGCGCTGCTGAAAGATGAAGTCGTCCTCCTCCTCGTGCTTCCTCTCTGCCGCCCCGTCGGTGTGTAAGATGGCGGCCCCAGCGGCGGGTGTGTGATGGCGGTCCGCCGCGCGCGTTGGTGACGTCAGCGGGCGCGCATGGAGAACCGCTGCCACGTGGTGATGGCCGTTCCCGCCAAAAGTCGGTGCAGATGAAATGGCGGGAATCGCCAAATCGTTTTGGCGGGAATCTGCAGGGCGACCCTGTAGAACGTCGGCCGCCGTCCCCGCTCCTCCCGACGAGCTGATCTCCGCCAGGATGGACGCGGCGGCGAGCAGCAGCTCCGCCAGACGGGAGAGCGCTTCGCGAAGCACGGCGTCAGTCCCCCGTCGCTCGTCCGGCGCCGTCGGCGGATCCTGCCCCGTGGGCAACTCCTCTTCCTCACCCCCCGATGCCAGCTGGCCCGCGTCGTCGAGGTTGTCCCCGTGGTCAATCCCGTGGGTCCGACGGTTCCTCCTTGTATCCATGCTTGGAAGACCGTTTCACTTCTGACGCCAGTTGAAGTATGGGAATTGACGGCAGGAACTTCTTGACGGGTAACACACTTTTATTAAATCCTTCAGGTATCACAATACAACGTGTGGTCTTTCTTCTTCCTCCGACACACTCCACTAATCTCGTGTAAGCTCTAGGCCTCTGGCTACACACCATATACTCGACTCGTGTAAGCCCTATGCCTCTGGCTACACAATACACTCGACTCGTGTAAGCCCTATGCCTCTGGCTACACAATACACTCGACTCGTGTAAGCCCTATGCCTCTGGCTACACAGTACATTCGGCTCGTGTAGACCTATGGCTACACACACTACACTCGCCTCTGGGTTACACAGAGTCCCGGTCCCCTTAGGACAGCGGGGCTAGGTACCGCAGGGCTCTAGGTCTTCATCCCCGTCTTCATTCTTCGCTGGTTACACACTGCCCTTACGCCTGTGTGCATCCCCTTTTATAGCCCCTGCTCACGAGAGGCGGAGCTGATGCGTACTTCAGCATGAGCATCGCTCCTTAATGAACCAATCACGACGCACTCTCTTTACGATCCGGTTTCCCCAGCGCGTGTTAACACTCCTCCACCAATCCCACCGCGCTGCCACCCGGTCACTCCCTCTCAGCATGTCACCGGTCCACAGCCAATCAGTACCCCGTAACCCACGACCCCGCGCTGACCCCTGATCCTCCACCGTCAGCGCGCGTCACCACCTACACAGCCAATCATCACACACTGTGCATACGATCCTTAATCCCAGCGCGTATCACCTCTACACAACCACTAACTCACTCAACGACCTACCCACTCGCTCACCTACCCACTCGCTGACCTTTCCATTAACCTACCCACTCGCTGACCTACCCATTCACCTACCCACTCACTCACCTACCCACTGACTAATCTACCCCCTTGCCTATCCACTTACCTACTCACTCGCCTTTTTTAATTTGACCACGTAAGGCCCACGGAGCTCTATAGCTCGTTTTCAGAAGTGACCTGGCCACAAATGATAGCCCAATGAAGTCTCTTATCATGTGGAAATGTAAAGCAGCCAAATACTCTCAATGCATATTTCTAAATATGGAGGGAAAAACCGAAGGATCCGAAAAAAATGCACACGACTAAGAGGAGAGAGCGAGACATACAAACTCCTAATATGCAGGCATCAGAGTCAGAGTGAACCCACAACCTCCTGTATACTGGGTGAGGTGGTTAACATCTCGCCACCTGGGTTTCCGTATCCATCCCCGTGTCTCTTCTTCAGCGTGTGTGCTACAGGTGGGTGTCTCGGATTGCCAGCGCCATGTGACGGAGCTCCAGGGCGTGCTGCGTGCCCGCCAGGAGGGGCTTGGTGAGATGCTCTCACCCTGACTGAGCGCGGGAACACAGTGGGGCGGCACCAGCGGGACTCCCTGGACAACGCAGCCAAGGTGCACGCCAGCCACTCGCTCACTAATTCAGCCACTCACTCACTCAACCACTAACTTAAACCATTTGCTCAGCTACTCACTGACTCAACCACTCGCTCAACCACTCGCTTAACCACTCGCTCGCTCATTGAACAATCGCTCGCTCACTGAACCAATCGCTCCATCAACCACTTCCTCACTCAACCACTCATTCAGCCACTCACTCACTCACTCAACCATACACTCACTCACTCACTCAACCAATCAGTCACTCAATCATTAATTCAACCACTCACTCACTCAACCACTCACACACAGGCTCTTTTTTTAGAAGTGACCTGGCCACAAATTATAGGTCAACAACGTGCCTTATGAGGAAATGTATAGCAGCAAACTACTCTAAATGCCTGTTTTTAAATGTATAGGGAAAATCCAGGGGACCAGAAGAAAAATACACTTGACCATGGAGAGAACATGCAAACTCCAAATATACAGGTGTCAGGGTTGGAATCTTACCGACAACCTCCTGTATACCAGACGAGGTAGTTAACGTCTGTACCCAGGCAAGCTGTACATCGAGCTGGAGTGGACCGTGCGGCCCATTCCTATCATGCGAGTGGCTCCTACTGTTGTTATTGTGTTCATATCAGTTCAATTCGGATCATTTATTAGGTATAGTCCTGTGCGCCATTCGACTCTTGACTCGGGTGCAACCGCAACAAACAAAAACATGAGCAAGAAACATCTTAAAGTGACTACGCGCAACAGAAAAATCCAGGAAAAAACAGCAAAGTCTTCCAGAAAAAGCACCGTATATCAATGCTGTGTGCAAAAATCCCAGTGGGATGCAAGTCAAACAATAACAACCATAAGACAATTTAGATTAAAGTTATCAGTCCTAACTCTGTACAACAACAAACAAATATGGCTAATCAAAACGTTTCGAAATCACCAAAACAAGGCTATAAAAATAACGTAACAGTGATCATAAGAACTGTGATTCAAATTTAACAATAAACGATATACATAACATGTACGACCAAACTTTGCAGCCATAGCTGGCAGCATGAGTTGCTCCATAACAGAATGAGTAGCAGTAGGAGCATCAAAACTTTTCAATGCACCTTTTAAAGATCAGTACACTATAAACAAAACTCAAGATCATACTTTGCAGTGATCATCCGGAGCAATACATTTGATTTCAGGCCACTGAATAGCAGTGGTAGCTCGGTGTACAACTCCTCTAGAGCAGTTGAGTGGAGACCTCAAAGATAGTGATCCAAGTTGCAGTTTATTGGCGATAGCATTCCAGACCCTGGGGGCATCAATAGAAAAGGCCCTTCCACCAGTATTTGTACGGCAATAAGGAATGTGAAGCTGGTAAATGAGCAAAGACCTTGGGTCACATTTGTTCTTCGAAACAGTAAGGAGATCCAGCAGGTAGTCTGCTGATTTTTTGTAAGTACATCGTGAATAAATAAGATTTGATGTACAAGCCGTCGATCATGAAGAGAAGTTACGTTTGACCCAATGTAAGATCGCAGAGGTGCATCCGATATGGCAGTTCAATGCAAATCTTAAGGCTAAGTATTGTATATGCCGGGTCTTGAAACATTTATACAAATAACAATTTAATGGAAATGAAAAAATAAATAAATATCTGAAATCATGCTAACGTATGTAATTATGCTAATGTATGCAGTTATTATAATTCGGCTTAGCTTCATTGTCTAGGGTCGTGTTATCAATCTGGATAATACAATGAATTGTATGAAGTTATGCAAGTGTGATGTAATTATGCTGAATTAAGCTTGGCTTCGTTGTCTAGGGTTGTATTATCAATCGGAATAATACAATTATTCTTGCTTTAACATTTACTGATTATGTCTTAGTGTGTATGTCAGGTCTCCAAATTCAAATCTCACCGCAGGATACAGTTCTTATAATTAAGATTATTATGCATGAACTTAGGAAGGCACCACTCAGACACTTCTGTGTTAAGCAACTTTAATTTCTAAACAAAAACATAACACTCTAATATGCGAACTCTTATGCTTGGAATTGTCAACACAGTACTCCTGGAGATGTTCTCCTCATTGATCCGTACATTTAACCCTCAATGATTACGTTGTTAAACTGGGTAACAGAACAATTGATTAATTCCTCAGAGTAACGCGAGCATATACGGCGATAGGAAAAAGTCCTTAAACATGCATGCGACGATATTCATACGAACGGAAATAAAGAAACATATCCCGAAGGCAAAAGTATACGTCAATGAATTCATCGGTCAGATTATGCATTTAACGAAATGTCTTGGAACAATGGTGTGCGGCAGTGTGCCTGCTTCAGCAGATGCTTATCAATTGGCTAAGGCTTCAATAAATTCGCTGGCAAGATTCTGTGATCAAAAGAAAGATTTTAACACAATATTCTCCCTGTGAGCGTGTAGATTCGTAACGTAGGTTTCAAACGTTTAGTTTACATCAATGAATTCATTGGTAATATTTATGCAATTAAAAAGAAAAATAACGACTAAAATACTTCTAAACGACCGTATCCACGTAACTCAATGGGCAGCAATGTTCTTCGTTATCAGCTAATAGTTGACGCACCCTTATCATTAGTCTTCTTAATTTAGTCCGGGTATGTGTTTAATGTGTGTGTGTGGTTTTGTCTCCTTGATCCTTATTATTAGTCCGGGAATATTTATGTGTGTGTGGTTTGGTCTCCTTGATCAATTCTTTGCGTCAAGCAGACGCCGGGCGATGCGTTGTAGTGTGTGAGTGTGGGCGTGTCATACGAACAGCTTCCTCGCTCTCTCTCTTGAGGCAGCAGCAGTTTTTGCTGCCGCTTCAGGCTCCTTCCACTGCTGGATGAAGGGAGTCGGCACAATGCTCGTCGTCGGGGTTGCGCGATGATTCCGTCGTCAGATAGCGCCCGCAGCTCGTTCCCTGCTTGCCGTTCCTCACTCTTGTCTTGGTTCCCAGCTGGTGCTGGTCGGTGTGTGTGGGTCGAACCCACGGCGCTCTCGCCAGTGCTCTCCTCCTCCTCACGGGCGGCTGGTCATGCTCTTTCCCTTGCTGGATGAGCGGAGTCGGCACAACGCTTGTCGCTTGTCCGCTGGCAGCTGACACCCTTGCTCGGTGGCGCTCTGGCGCTGCTGCGTGCTCTCTCTCCTGCTCCGTGCTGTCTGGCGGTGCACGATTGCGCGTGCAGCTGGTTCTCTGCGATGCTGGCTTGGACGATGCTTGGCGCTTTCCGCCCTTTCTCGAGGTTGATTGCTTGTCGTTGCTCTCCTTGATCGTGCAGCTGTTGGGTGGGAGCTGGCACTCAGTGTAGAATGACTTTGAGCGATACTTCTTCTGTCAGCGCTGAACTCGGACTCCGTGACCCGTCGCTACTCAGCAAGCCTCGCCATCCTTGGTTGATTGCAGAGCCTACCCCGGAGCTTGCCGCTTGCAGAACTCTTCTGTATTGTGTAGTCTTCTGTCCCTTGCAGTAGTCTCGTGGCTTCTGCTGATGCAGCTCGTTGACGGTGTGCCAGTCACGGGGGCAGGTTTCCGGAGCCTGCTGATCGCAGCACTATATTGTGTGTGTCGTGTCTCTGTTTTTACGTGAAATTTCTCCCCTCGGCTCACCTTCTCACAAAACTTCCTTTGATTTCGCTCTCAGCCTGTGGGAACAGCTGTTTGTCCGGCCTGTGTGTGTTCTAATTTTATTGAAGTAATATAAGTTTCATCAAGGCCTGGTTCCTGTCGTCTTCCTCAAGCCATCCCGCCATCAATGGAAACAGCTGCTCCAGATTGCCCCCAAGTGCGTCCTTCAGTCCTCCAACCCTCTGCAATAATTCATCTGGAAGGAGGGGGGAGATTCCCCCTGTCCGGTTGCATTCTCTGCTCTTCCCTCTCCCTCTCCCTTATTGATTTTATTGCTTCCACATGCTTCTAGAAGACAAAGGCGGCTGGGAGGCTTTCTCTATTAAATACATTTTATCTTGGTCACGCGTGATTGACCGATTTAGCCTTTTTTATTCTTCTTGATGACCCTTGGTCTGATACTTCATAATTATTATTTGGTTTATGTTTATCTTAGATTTTTTATTTAGCTTTGTTATTACCACGTATTTCCTAGGGTTTTATTAACCTTCCTTTGTTGTCTGTCTGTATCCAGGGATTTGTGCTGTTTTAATCGAGTCCTATTTTGATGTCCTGAGGTTAGAGATCTAACTAAGTTTTTACTTAAGCTTTCTGACTGCTGGAATTCATATTCCTTGTTTTTTTTGGTAAAGTCACGTATATAGCAAGATACAACAAGAAACAATGTGAGGTGAATGTGTAAAATAAGGTAATTCATAACTCGAGGCCACCAATGTGACTGCAGCCTGGGTGAATGTGTTGACAGTCTATGATGCCCACTTATTCTGGTCGCTAATTTTTGGACTTCGTTAACTAAAATAACCTACAAAAAAAAACTTGTCTGTTCGGTTTTCGCCGCCCGGGAAGCTGGCGACGCCTGTTTTTTTTGTACGTGCTTTGTGGCGGTCTTTGAAGCCGTGTAGACATTTCTCCAGAATCTCATTAGCAATCTCCCCCCCCCTCTCTTTTTTTAAATTACCTTTTATGGCTTATCTCTGGCTGCCTGGTCGGTGTGAAGGGCAGCTGCTGTGTGGGAGCGGGGTGTGCCTCACCCTTTCATGTCCCATGCTCGCCCCGATCAATTATTTAAAAAAATTGGCAGAACTATTCTTAATATTATTTTTTGGATAAAGACCTATATATACAACACGAATGATAAATTAAGTCACGCTTCTTCAGTAAAGTACTGGGGGCTGATTTATATACGATGTCACAGTAATCAAGTAGAGGCAGTATGGTAGCTTTTATCAATTCCAAGCGGAACATAGGGGGGACGCAGTGCTTGTGTCGATACAGAAAACCTATTTTAAATCCTTTATATTAAGTTCGCTTGCTTGCTTGCTTACGTCCGTGCAAATCTTTCGGTCGTTTTTTAACCCACTTCCCGTGATCCAATCGAGCTGACATTTTCCACACAGACTCGTTGTGACAGACAATTAATGTTCGTGAAAAAAAATTCCCAAAATTTTACACTTTTTAGGCAAAAAAAAAAATATTTTACATATATTCAAAAGAACTCATTCTTGGCTTTGGCTGAACGTCACAGTATAAGAGCCCAGAGCGTAACCCCTCCACAGGCCGTGGCGGAGTAGCGCAGTTGGTAGCGCCCTCGCTTCCCATGCCAATGGTCGCGGGATCGATCCCCGCATCCTCCACAGGCGAATATATTTTTAAATCCTTTATATTAAGTTCGCTGCCACGCATATAAAGGATTTATAGTGAAAAACTTTGTTTTTACGGGTTATACTTATTAAATCCTTTATATTAAGTTCACTCGCTTGCTTACGACCGTGCAAATCTTTCGGTCGTTTTTTAACCCACTTCCCGTGATCCAATTGAGCTGACGTTTTCCACACAGACTCGTTGTGCGTGACAATGTATTTTCGTGAAAAAAATTCCAAAATTTTACACTTTAGGAAAAAAAAATGGTATGACTGTGTGTGTGGGGGGGGGGGGTCTGTTTGTATGTATGTGCGTGCAAGTCTTCATCCTGGTTCTGGTTGTATGTGCTTGCGTGTGTGAGTGCGTGAGACGAGGTGGCCGAGTGGTTAAGGCGATGGACTGCTAATCCATTGTGCTCTGCACGCGTGGGTTCGAATCCCACCTTCGTCGGGATTTTTTAAAAATCCTTTATATTAAGTTCGCTTGATTGCGCGCTTACGACCGTGCAAATCTTTCGGTCGTTTTTTAATCCCTTCCGTGATCCAATCAAGCTGACATTTTCCACACAGACTCGTTGTGCGTGACAATTAATTTTCGTGAAAATTTTTTTCCAAAATTTTACACTCTTTAGGAATTTTGTTTATTTAATTACCAATTGCTTAATGGTGGCAGGCAATCATCTGACCCATAGGTGGCCACACATATAAAGGATTTATAGTGAAAAACTTTGTTTATACGGGTACATTTTTTATTTTTGTCTTTTTACCAATATAATCAATGTGATCTTGAAAATTCAGTTTTGAATCAAAGATGACCCCAATATACTTATAGATCTTGACTTGCTCTATTTGATTATTTAAGGAATATAATTGGAAAATAACTTCCTGCTTTAGTCCTGGTGAGAAGCATAGCATCTTGGTTTTGGAGGTATTCAGGACCAGTTTAAGAGCAACTAGCTGATGTTGTAGTTTGTTGAAATCACCCTGGAGCTTGGCAATCACTTCATCCGGAGAGCGGCCAGCACTAATCGGTATCGTGTCATCTTAACACTGTTTGACCTTCAACCGTCTGTGAATACAGTTTGGATGCGAGAAGAAAGGTAATTTTTTAACCATTCTACTGCGTGTTTGGAGAAATGGAGGCAACTTAGTTTACTAAGCAGGGTGTTGTGGTCCACTGTGTCAAAGGCTTTGGACAAGTCAAGAAAAAGACTGGCGCAGAACTGCTTATTATCAAGGCTACTGTAAATGTGATTCAGAGAGTCTAATGCAGCAGATGTGATGCTGTATTTTTTTCGGAACCCAGATTATTTTTTTATGTAATAAATTGTTGTTGGACAGGAAACTGCTAAATTGGTAGTTCAATAATTTTTCAAAAAATTGCATCAACGGGGACAAAATTGAGATAGGTCGGTAGTTATTTGGATCATCTTTAGTGCTCCTTTTGTGAAGTGGACAAACATAGGAATGTTTCCATTCTATAGGTACTGATGCTTCTTTGATGGAACAGGTTGAAAATATGGACTAAAGGTTTGTACAGTGAGGGGAAGAAAGTTTTTTGATCCCTGCTGATTTTGTACGTTTGCCCACTGACAAAGAAATAAGCAGTCTATAATTTTAATGGTAGGTTTATTTGAACAATGAGAGACAGAATAACAACAACAAAATCCAGAAAAACGCATGTCAAAAATGTTATAAATTGATTTGCATTTTAATGAGGAAATAAGTATTTGACCCCTCTGCAAAACATGACTTAGTATTTGGTGCAAACCCCTTGTTGGCAATCACAGAGGTCAGACGTTTCTTGTAGTTGGTCACCAGGTTTGCACACATCTCAGGAGGGATTTTGTCCACTCTTCTTTGCAGATCTTCTCCAAGTCATTAAGGTTTCGAGGCTGAAGTTTGGCAACTCGAACCTTCAGCTCCCTCCACAGATATTCTATGGGATTAAGGTCTGGAGACTGCGAGGCCACTCTAGGACGTTAATGTACTTCTTCTTGAGCCACTCCTTTGTTGCCTTGGCCGTGTGTTTTGGGTCATTGTCATGCTGGAATACCCATCCACGACCCATTTTCAATGCCCTGGCTGATGGAAGGAGGTTCTCACCAAGATTTGATGGAACATGGCCCCGTCCATCGTCCCTTTTGATGCGGCGAAGTTGTCCTGTCCCTTAGCAGAAAAACACCCCCAAAACATAATGTTTCCACCTCCATGTTTGGTGGTGGGGATGGTGTTCTTGGGGTCATAGGCAGCATTCCTCCTCCTCCTCCAAACACGGCGAGTTGAGTTGATGCCATAGAGCTCATTTTGTTCTCATCTGACCACAACACTTTCACCTGTTGTCCTCTGAATCATTCAGATGTTCATTGGCAAACTTCAGACGGGCATGCTTTCTTGAGCAGGGGGACCTTGCGGGTGCTGCAGGATATCAGTCCTTCACGGCGTAGTGTGTTACCAACTGTTTTCTTGGTGACTATGGTCCAGCTGCCTTGAGATCATTGACAATATCCTCCCGTGTAGTTCTGGGCTGATTCCTCACCGTTCTCATGATCATTGCAACTCCACGAGGTGAGATCTTGCATGGAGCCCCAGGCCGAGGGAGATTGGCAGTTCTTTTGTGTTTCTTCCATTTGCGAATAATCGCACCAACTGTTGTCACCTTCTCACCAAGCTGCTTGGCGATGGTCCTTGTAGCCCTTTCCAGCCTTGTGTAGGTCTACAATCTTGTCCCTGACATCCTTTGAGAGCTCTTTGGTCTTGGCCATGGTGGAGAGTTTGGAATCTGATTGATTGATTCTGTGAACAGGTGTCTTGTATACAGGTGTAGTATTCTTGAATGAGACCGAGACTTCGTAGAGGCCACACGCTTTTATTCCAATAACACTAGTCCTCCGGACTCACTGGGGGAACAGTCCAACCACACAACCTAGGGAGGTACAGCCTCCGGCTCTATTCTCATTACTCTCCTTCCCTAGCCTACAGCTACTCTGTTACTCTCCTTCCCTAGCCTACAGCTACTCAGTTACTCTCCTTCCCTAGCCTACAGCTACTCAGTTACTCTCCTTCCCTAGCCTACAGCTACTCAGCCCACTCAGTCCCAGCGGGGCGGCATCCTCGAGGCTTGGGGGTCCAGGATCTCCGGCTCACCTCCTTCAGCTTCTCGTGAGATCGACCCCTCCGCTCTCCGGGAGCCGTCTTATATATCCCCTCTCTCTGAGGGGCGGGGGTGTCTCGGGCCCTGGCTCTCGCCAGCCCCCTCCCCTCAGAGCGGTTCCAACCACCTCTCGTCCCTGCCGGTCCGGACCGGTCCAGACCGGTACGTACCTCTCCCCTAGCTTGTGTGACCTGTGTGACCTGTGTCAACCTTGGTGTCAACCTTGACCACCACATCACCCCCCCCCCTATACAGCACGCAGCCGTCCCGGCTGCATCACTATCCACATCCCAACCCTAACTCGCGAACCAGGAATTCTGAACACGACAAGAACAATGCGTGAGCCTCAACACAACAATAACAACAACAGAACAACAACAAACACAACTACCCCAACCCCCCTGTACACAAGAACACCGCGGACACACCACACCAACGAACAAGGTGACTCGAACACCCAGGCCCCGCGAGGAGGCAGTGTATCTGCGACAGGTCTCAGGAGAACCTGAGACCCTTCGAACGAGTCCGTGTGGCGGGTCCATCGCCAGAAGCCAGCGTTCCTTGCGGAGGGTCAGGAGGGGCCAGATGACGGGCGTCCGGCACGTTTCGAGGCCCCGGGGACAAAGCCCGCGAGCCGTCTTCCTGCTGGACAGGCGGCCGGCTCGCTTCCCGCTCCTCTGGGGAGACCACCCTAGGTGGACTCACACCTGCAGCATCCGAAAGAGTGGCAGGGGGTTTTGGAACAACAAGGGGGTCACGAGGCCCCTCCCCCAACCTGCCGGACACGTCACGCGGCCGGCCCCTGCGAGATGAAGGTGTGTGAGTGCGTGGTGCGACATAGGGCTTCAGGCGCGAGGGGTGCACGTACCAAGAACGCCGTCCGCACGCGACCCTAACACACTGGTCCCGAACGACCCGAACAATGTCGACCGGCCCCCGCCAGGGCCGCAGCAATTTCGATGACGTTGACAGCGGCACCTGCGGGCAGTGCAGCCACGCCTTATCCCCTACCGCCCATTTATACACCGTAACCCGGCGATCATACAGACGCTCATTGGCCCGTTGCCTTGCCCTGGAATTTTCCTGCGCGGCCACCCTCGCCTCGACCAACTTCCGAATATTGAACTGAGCGTGTTCGGACAGTTTCGAGCGAGAAGCCGCAGACTGGACCCGCATGTGCACCTCCATGGGGGGGTCGACATCCCTGCCATACATTAAGTAGAAGGGCGAATAGCCCGTGGCCGCGTGAGGCGCCAACCTATATGCGGCCAGAACTCCGGGAATCTTCAAGTCCCAATCCAACTGTGTGTCGTCTACCTGATGACACAACATAGAGGTAATGGTCCGGTGTAGACGTTCGACCATACCATCGGTCTGCGGGTGGTAGGGGGAAGTCCGGACCTTCTGTGTGCACAAAAGGTCACAAACCTCCCGCAGAAGATTGGACGAAAAGTTCTTTCCCTGGTCGGTTAGCAGCCGTTCCGGGGCGCCCTTATCCAGGACGTAGCCCTGGAGAAACGCCTCCGCAATGGCTGCCGCCGACTGGTTGGGGAGGGGCCAGGCCATAGGCCAACGGGTGAAATATTCAACCCCAACCAGCAGGTACTTATTTCCCCGAGCGGTGACAGGGAAGGGACCCAGAATGTCAAGAGCCACCAACTCATTAACCCGGGATACCTGAATGGACTGAAGGGGTGGGCAAGCCGCCCTAGCCGGGTGTTTCCGCCGCGCACACTGCGTGCAACTATTCAAAAGGTCGGCGACATCGCGCGCCATTCCCGGCCAAAAAAAATCCAATTGCAGTGTAGCGAGCGTTTTGTGAATACCCAAATGCAGGATGCGTTCGTGCGCCGCCCACACGGCCCTGCCCCGCAGAACGGTGGGGACGACGATTCTGTAACGCCCCGAGCTGGCGTCCCATGACATGAGGAGACCCTCCCGCAACCTGACAGTACCTACCCTTTCCTGACAATCTCCCCCTCTCTCCGCACGACGGCGTAACCTGAGGAGGGAATTGTCTTCCATCTGGAACCGTCCCCATTCGTCCAGAGGCAGATCGAGGAGCGAGTCGCGAGCGACCAACACCTGCGAGTCCCCCTCGGCGACAGGTTCCCTATCGACCACCCCTGCTGCCGCTGCCAAGGGAGAAGCCGGAGCGGTACTCGTGGCCGATTTGCATCTCCCCGAGCCCATAAAACACGCGCACCCATCACCCGGAGGAAGGCGTGACAAGCCATCCGCGTTTAAATGTTGTGTCCCCTTCCGGTACACCACCGTGAACGTGTAGTCCTGTAGGACCTCAAGCCAACGTGACAGCTGGCCGGACGGCTGGTCTATTTTCAACGCATACTGTAGCGCGGCGTGATCGGAACGAACCGGTACGGTCGATATTGTTGAACAAACACGACAATAGCGAGCAGTTCACGGCGGGTGACGCAATAACGTTGTTCTGCCGGAGACAGGACTCTATTGCCGTAGGCAACGACCCGTTCGACCCCGTTGACAACCTGCGAAAGCACCGCGCCGATGCCGGTATTGCTGGCATCGGTGTCCAGGATGAAGGGCAACGTGAAATCGGGATAGCATAAGGGAGGAGCTCGGACAAGGGCATCGCGAAGCGCCCTGAACGCCCTGTCTTCCTCTTCCCCCCAATGGAATTTAGCCCCCTTAGCCGTCAGAGCATGAAGGGGTTTGGCGATCGTCGCAAACCCCTCAACAAACCGGCGGTAATAGGACGCAAAGCCTATAAAGCTGCGGACTTCCCCCACAGACGTGGGCGTGGGCCACGTTCTTACACAGTCAGTTTTAGCAGGATCAGTGGCTATACCCGTAGAACTGACAACGTGGCCGAGGTACCGCACCGATTCACGCAACAGGAAACATTTCTGAGGCTTAAATTTAATGTTAGCTGATCGCACTCTGAGAAATACAGCCCGCAGTCTGTCCAGATGTTCCTCAAACGTACGGCTGAAAATAATCACGTCGTCCAGATATATAAGACAAGAGTCCCACTGCAGGCCAGCGAGGACCAGTTCCATCAATCTCTGGAACGTCGCTGGAGCTGAGTGCAATCCCATGGGCAACCGGTTGAACTGATAAAGGCCCTGTGGCGTACGGAACGCGGTCTTAGGTTTGGAAGCGTCATCCAAAGGCAGTTGCCAAAACCCCGACAAAAGGTCCAAGGTTGAAAAATACCGTGCCCCCGCCAAGGCATCGAGCGACTCGTCCATGCGAGGGAGTGGATACGCGTCCGCCAGCGAAACCTTGTTAAGCTTCCGAAAATCCACACAAAACCTCAAACTGCCATCATGTTTTTTAACAAGCACAATGGGCGCACCCCATGGGCTGTTGGAGGGAGCCACAATGTCTGCGGCAAGCATGTCATTCACTGCCAACCGGACATGTTCCTTCTCTGCCGGACTCAATCGGAACGGATTTTGCCGAATGGGAGCGGAATCCCCCGTATCAATGTGGTGTTTCAATAGATTAGTGCACCCAACATCGAATTTGTGTTTGCTAAAAACATCGGGAAAATCACGAAGCAACATGCGCAGCTTTAATCTTTGTGACTCTGAAAGATTTTCAGCCCCTGAACAGAGAGAATCCATCCATGCCTCATCGACACCCACCTGCGTCCCGGACGCCGGCGCCTCACCGACATGAGCTGCAACGGAGTCAGTGTGCAGCGGCAGCGACGCATGTGCAATGACAGCCCCTCGGTGCACGACCTTCGTCCGCAACCCCGCATTCAGCACCTGAATGAAGGGCTGTCCATCTCTAGGCACAAGCGTTTGTGCACCCACCAGGTCCAACCCTCGCTCGGTCGTATTTGAAGGAGACAACAAAACCCCCGACGTAGCGTCTGCCTCCAGTGGTTTGCGTAACTGAAGCGGTATCAGCATCTGCGCACCCGGCGGAATCCGCACGGTTTCAGACGCCATAGCCGGAACAGTCGTGCAAGCTGTGCGCAGCCGGTTTGGTGAGGGCAGAAACGCCATCCGGCGGCCCGAAGGAAGCTCGATGCAGCCTTTGTCAATCAAAATTTTGATGGGCATCCTCCCCAAGAAATCCGTACCCAACAGACAGGGAACGGCCAAGGCATCGGAAACCAAAATGGGACCAGATAATTTAATGTCGCCAATACAAATTTGTGCAGTTATTTGGCCAATAATCCCCAGGGAACCCCCATTTGCCGCAAAGCAAGGGACGGAGAACGGGGTGAGTGCCTGACATCTCTTTGGTAACACGTTGTATATGAGGTCGGAGATTATAGTAGCCGAAGCCCCCGTATCGACCAACAATCGAAATTGAATTCCCTCAATATCCCCGAGAATAACCGACGAGCCCGTCGCCGCGGCCACGACCCTGTGGGCCAACTCGGACCACTGAACCGCGCGAAGTGGCCCCCGAACATCAGCCCCATTCCGCTCCCCACCCCTCAACGCAACGCGATTTACTGGCGCGCCGATTCGCGGTGTATGAGATGCGGGCAGGGACCGTGTGCGTGAGGTGTCGCGACATGCCTGGGGGTCTTGTGGAGCGGCCGGCGGACGGGCGGACGATGGTGGATGACCCGAAGCCCGGCGCCGGGGTGCTGGGCAACCCGATGCCAGGTGACCCAGCTGGCCACAGTTGTAGCACGTGACGCCAGCCCACGCCCGCGGGGATCCGTGTCTCCCCCGGGTTTCCCCTTGGCGAGGCCGGTCGGCCCCCCTCCAACTGGCGGCCCGCTGTGACGCGAAGGCCTGGGTATCCGGGACCTCGTCAACTCTTGCAGCGGCGCACGCAGCCACCTGCCCATCCCGCTGGAGGAGCAACTCTGTGTGCAGGTAATGTGCCGCCCCCAGCGAGGAAAGGTTAGCTTCATCTTTGACGTGGATGGCAATCCTCAGTTCCCGAGCCAGCAGCAGCAACTTCTCAAGCACGATGGAGTCCAGGCCCACATCGTCCATTCGAGGATAGGCTGCTTGAGCCAACGCCATCAGTGCACTCTGATAGGCAAGAGGTGTCTCGTCCGCCTCCCTCCTCCGACTGGCGAAACGATGTCTAGTTTCGGATGGAGGTCCATACACTAAGGCCATCCGATCGAGGGCCTCCTGCAAAGTGGAGCGTTGCCTCCGTGGAATAAGGAGGAACGTGGCCAAGGCCACGTCGTCCAAGGCGGAAGGCAGGGCTCGGAGAGCGATGTCAGCAGACCACCCAGCCGTCTCGGCATTTGCCACGAAACGGCGTGAAAAAGCAGCCCAGTCCCCCCCCTTTGCCGTGAAAACCTGAAGCGAAGGCAAGCGCTGTTGCAGCGCCGGGATGTAGTCCCCCCTCGAAGACAGCAGCGTCCCAAGTGCAGTATATGAAGCATCTTCCGGCGGCAGAATATCAGACGAATCGGCGGGCACCTACCCGAAAACTCTGCTTCTCCCGATGTAAGGCCGCAGATGGCGGATGTGACGCGGGCCACCTCTGCCCCCTGACCTCCTGGGCGGTTGACGTCATGTCCCCGGAAGCGGTGACCCCCCCGGCGGAAGTGACGTCATCCCCGGCGGCCGCATTCCCGGCGGAAGTGACGTCTCCCCCTCCGGAGGTGACGTCAAAGTTTTGCGCGGGAATGGCGCGTTTCTCGGCGGGAACCCGTCCCATCCTCCGGCCTGGTACTCCACCCGGCGCTCCCGCTCCCCCAGCGTGAGCTCGTCGAGGATGGAGGCAGCGGCATGGAGGAGATCGGCCAGCCGGGCATGGGCTGACTGGATCGCCCATCCCGACGTCGGCGGACTCCTGGAGGGCCCCGGAGAACCCGAGCCCGCCCCCGCAGACCCGTCCCCCGGAAATGGCGCTCCCGCCTCCGGCTCAGCGTCTCCCTCGACGTCCTTCTCCTGGCCCCTGGTGAGCGTTTTCTGTCTTGTCTCCATGTCGGCGAGGTTCTTTGGCCGCTTCTAACACCAATTGTAGTATTCTTGAATGAGACCGACACTTCGTAGAGGCCACACGCTTTTATTCCGATAACACTAGTCCTCAGGACTCACTGGGGGAACAGTCCCACACACACAACCTAGGGAGGTACAGCCTCCGGCTCTATTCTCATTTCTCTCCTTCCCTAGCCTACAGCTACTCAGCCCACTCAGCCCCAGCGGGGCGGCATCCTTGAGGCTTGGGGGTCCAGGATCTCCGGCTGAGCTTCTGGTGCGATCGACCCCTCCGCTCTCCGGGAGCCGTCTTATATCCCCTCTCTCTGAGGGGCGGGGGTGTCTCGGGCCCTGGCTCTCGCCAGCCCCCTCCCCTCAGAGCGGTTCCAACCACCTCTCGTCCCTGCCGGTCCGGACCGGTCCAGACCGGTACGTACCTCTCCCCTAGCTTGTGTGACCTGTGTGACCTGTGTCAACCTTGGTGTCAACCTTGACCACCACAGAAGTGTAGTGTATAGTAGGTGAATAGTAGTGTATAGTGTAGTGTATAGTATAGTGTATAGTGTAGTGTATAGTAGGTGAATAGTAGTGTATAGTGTAGTGTATAGTAAGTAAATAGTGTATAGTGTAGTGTATAGTAGGTGAATGGTAGTGTATAGTGTAGTGTATAGTGTAGTGTATAGAAGTGTAGTGTATAGTGTAGTGTATAGTAGGTGAATAGTAGTGTAGTAGTTTTACTTAAAGCTTTCGTGACTGCAGGAATTTATATTCTTTCGGTGAAGTCACGTAGATAGGTTCAAAGAAAATAATAAAAAACGACGACGTTTCGATCGCAACACAAGCGGTCGTCATCAGGCGGAGAGGAAGACCGCTTGTGTTGCGATCGAAACGTCGTGGGATTTTTGCTTTTATTTTTACTTTATTATTGTATTTTCTATCTACGTGACTTTACTGAAAGAACCAAGAATATGAATTCCTGCAGTCACGAAAGTTTCAAGTCAGAAATGTTTATCACGGTTTGGAGATGGGCGTGGCCCAAGTCTATCGGCGGAACCAGGGGTCAAGGGGTCATGGGCAGTGTTAGTGTGAGAAATGTTTTAAGCTGTTAATGTCAATCAGAGAGCCGAAAATAACAACTAACATCGGAAGGTGGTAGGATGTAAACATCACGGCCAGTTATGACTTAAACTGGATCGTGTCGTCTGAATATCCATTCGTTTGAGGGCTTTGTGCACGTGTTCCAGTTCACTGGCTGGGTGATGATGGTCGGAGATGCAGTGGGCTCTATGGTGTAGAGTTTTGATGAGGGAATTCTTCTGGGATGGATGGTGGTGGGTGTCAGGTTTTAGGTAGGCATCTGTATGGGTGGCTTTCCTGTAGACAGTGTCCCATTGAGCCATCTGGTCTCTTTTGATTAAAACATCCAAGAATGGTAACTTGCCATCCTTTTCCACCTCCATGGTAAATTTGAGTGCTGGGTGTGTGGAATTGATGTGGTTGAGGAATTGGTTCAGAGCTGGTCGGCCATGTGGCCAGATGACGAACATATCATCTACGTACCTCTTCCACAAGGATGGACGTAGAGTGGATGCCTGGAACCATCTGCCGACCCAATCAAAACCATCACCTTGCCATACATAGCAGGAGTCACCAAAAATATTTCCAAAATCATGAGCAAACACAAGATCCAGGTTCGATTTAACACAGCACATAAATTCGTGATCTGATCCATCTGTGAAGGATGTGATCCCTAACATGCAACACCCCAGTGTCTACAAACTAAGCTGTGTCTGCGGCAGTAGTTACATTGGGGAAACTAAGCGACATGTCTCGGACCGTGTTCGTGAACATAAGGCAGATCTGAAACACGGGAGGACTAATACCTCAGCCGTGGCTGATCATTGTTGTAATGCGGTGCGCTCACAAGAAATTGATTTCTCCAAGACGAAGGTACTTTGCAAGCCCCTGGCTATCAACAAAGATTCGTTCATGAAGCCATCCAGATATATAGACACAGACACAATTTCAACCGAGAAGATGGGTACAAACTGAGCAATCATTGGAAGGACGTTATTAACCAGTTTAAGTCATAACTGGCTGTGATGTTTCCATCCTACCACCTTCTCATGTTGTTGTTATTCCGGCTCTCTGATTTGACATTAACAGCTTAAAAACCTTTCTCACACTAACAGCCACCTCGCGCGCCGACTTGGTGTAAGTTCTGCGATCTTACATTGGCATGCGAATCTCTCACATTGGCATCGCTGCTGCATTGGCAGTAGTGCCGCATTGTCATTGTTGCTGCATTGGCAGTGGTGCACTGCCCATGACCCCTTGACCCCTGGTTGCCGCAAATACACTTGGGGCACGCCCATCCCCAAACCGTGATAAACATTTTGCCTTCAGAGGCAAACCCCTTCGTCTGATGACGATCGCTTGTGTTGCGATCGAAACGTCGTAGTTTTAAATCGAAATTCTCCGTAGTTTTTTGTTATTTTCTTTGAACCTATCTACGTGACTTTACCAAAAGACCCAAATAATATAAAAATAGTAGTGTAGTGTGTAGTAGTGTTTAGTGTAGTGTATAGTAGTGTAGTGTATAGTAGTGTTTAGTGTAATGTATAGTAGTGTTTAGTGTAGTGTATAGAAGTGTATAGTGTAGTGTATAGTAGTGTTTAGTGTAGTGTATAGTAGTGTAGTGGATAGTAGTTTAGTGTGTATAGCAGCGCATAGTCTTGTAGTTTGTATAGTAGTGTAGTGTATAATGTAGTGTATAATGGAGATATAGATGATTTAAAAGTGCCATAGCTCCTAATATCAGAAGGAAGAGCGTTCCAGACGGGCGCAGAAACGCGTCTGAAAGTGCCGCGCGATGATGATGACGATGCGGTGACCACCGTGTTTGTTCGATTCCCGTCACGGTTCAGGGATCGATATCCATCAAGGTCTGGCCTCTCGTCTGCAGCACTCCGGGACCCGCGGTCCGGTTCCATTCCAACTCTCGGCGCGGCTGCAGAACCAACGAGGGACGAGTTTCCTAGACCCCTCCGCGCCTCTATTCACCCAGCAGCAGTGGGTGTGGGTTCACCCACGGTGGTTACTCTACGACAGGGGTGTCCAAACTTTTTGCAAAGAGGGCCACATTTGATAAAGTGAAGATGCCCGGGTGCCAATAGTTCCTTCTGACATTTTTTTAACCAAAAAGTTGCATGGAAAATACACACACTGTTATAAAAAAAATTCATTGTCACAATTACCTTTATTTTTCAAATGACAATGTAACCAAATATAAGCCACTCAGGCAGACGTGAACAACTCTACAAACGCAATTCTGCCTTTCATTCAGTCAGATAACATTGAACAAACTGTATAGAATACCTTAAATTTCCATGAGTTTTATGATGTAATTATTCTGACAGAGCTGGCGAGCCATAACTAACACATTATAAGACGAAGCTGCGGGCCGAATGAATCTGTGATTGGCCCGCGGGTCGGACTTTGACATGCCTGCTCTACGAAGATCAGGTAACGTGGTGATGGTGATGGTGGGGTAAAGTGTGGGCATTCCCTCATTACAAATCCCGAGGGTTTCTGGTTCAGTTCGATCTCCCGGCCGCAGTTGAAACAACGATCACGTTTCTTAAATCCTCCTCCTCCCCCGATCCACCCCAACCCCCACCCGACGTTTCGGGCAATGGACCTTCCTTATACTGCTCATAACTGCTCGCAAGGGCGCCGCGGTGACGAGATATTGACTACCTCGCCTGGTATATAGGAGATCGTGGGTCTCGATCCCGACCCTGACGCCTGCTGCTGTATATTTGGAGTTTTCGTGCCTCTCTCTACCCGTTGTCGCGTGGAATGTTTTCTCCGCGTCCTCTGGGGTTTCCCTCCACACTTAAAATCACGTGTTTAGAGTATTCAGATTATTGTCCTGATTAAAATAAATTCCACATGATGACGATAAGCCACTTCCGTTGAGCCATCATCTGTGTTAGCCGGGTTGCTCCGGAAAACAGATCTATACAGCTCGAGGGCCTTTGTCTGGCGAAATAAAATAGTTTGGTTTGACTGTCTGCAGAGACGTGTACTCGTGAGCAATGCAGTTGCGTGCAACAAGTCTCAAACAACAACAACATCAACAACATCAACAACAACCGACGTTTCCCCCATCTGATACGCACACATTGTGGCCGCAAAACCTGCACCACCTCCACGGGCCCCCGCCACGGCCACACCAGTTTAGACGAGGTTGCTAGCGGGACTTGGGGACAGTGCAACCACACCTTCCACTGAAGCACGTGCACCCGACCCAGCCTGAGCCTCTCATTTGCCTTCTGGCGGAGTTCAGAGTTCTGCATGGCCGCCTCCCGCGCCTCTGTCAATTTAGCGACGTTAAATTTCACATGTTCGGCCAATTTGGATTTACTATGCGGCGTGGAGATCCGCAGCTGAGTCGGAACAGGTGGGTTAGGCCAGGCCTCCTAAAACTGTAGATTCGCTATAAATAGCGCCACATATCTACAAACTAAGCCTGGCTGCATCTACAAACTAAGCTAGTCAGTATAGTTTGTAGATATGCACAGATTTAGGAGGCCTGACGTATACGTACACGGCAACAATCAAGAACGAGATGCGCTTCGAGCTCGCCATGGACCACATCGGTGTCGGCATGTCGTTCCGTCAAACGGCTGCTGCCATCGATCATGCCAGGATCCGCACCAACACGCCGAAGCTGCAGGGCATGAACGACCTCATCGTCGCACAGTCAGTCCGTGTTCTGGTGGCCGTCGGGCTGCAGATGATCGCCAGGATAATCGACGATCCATCGGTGTGGGCCTTCTCTCTGGCTGGCGACGGCAGTACTCACCGCGGCCAGTCGTTCTTCGACCTGCGCACCCGCGTTTGTTACCGCGGCTTCCTCGTTAATCTGCACCTGGTCGCGATCCCTATGTTCGAGCGTCACACTGCTCAGAACATCTTCCGCATGCTCGTCAAGTTCCTCGACGCGCTGTACCCCAACTGGCGCGCCAAGCTGATCGGCTTTTCATCGGACGGCGAGAATACGATGACTGGGCGTCATGGGGGGCTGGTGACGCTCATTGTGAAGGAGGCCGAGAACGACGTCATTCGAATCTGGTGTCCGCCTCATCAAATCGATATTGTGGTCAAGAAATCCGCCGAGTGCGTCTTCGATGGCAGCTGGGTGAAGATCGTGTACGACTTTTCGGTGTACCTCCGCGCCCAAAACAACCTGATCATCAAGATGAAGGTCAAGTGCCCCAGGAAGGCTAACCGATGGGCCAATCTCGGGAACGTGCTCAAGTTCTACAAGCAGTACCGCCGAGCATTGATCGAGTACACTACTGAGAACAACCCCGCGAAGCTGCCCACCGCCGATTGGTGGGTTCTTACCTACGCGCTCGCGCCCGCCATCGACGCCATCAACGTCACTATCGTCCAGCTCCAGAGCCAGTCGCTGCTCATCGCGCAGCAGGAGGAGCATATTCAGTCGCTTATCGGGTCGCTCACCGTTTTGTTCAGTGTTGAGATTGTTGATGGCGTCAACAATCATGATGAGGCGTACGTGTCGTATCATGATCAGTCGATGCGCATCGCGTCTGCCGCGATCATTGCCCACATTGAGGACCAGGGATCGTTTGCGCAGGAGAGCTACGAGGGTCTCAATGAGGTCGACAAGACAAGGATCGTCAAGGAGATCTCGATATATGCGATGACGCTGATCGCGGGTCTCAACGACGTCAAAGCAGAGCGTAACGACGCCAATCGAGCTCTCGACCAGGATGCGGCGCCCGTGATGCCCGCTCAGCTCGTGAAGATGCGTCCTGGTGTGTTCGTGAAGGACGTGCTGGCAGTGCGTCGCGTGCATGTTACGAAATTCTGGTCAGCTGTGAAGGTCGACATGGTCGAGGAGGAGCATCGCCAACTGGTCAAGCTCTACAAGGAGGACACGATCATTCACGACGCCATCAACAAGCACACCAACACGACGACATTCAACGACGCGTGGGATGTGCTGCCGAGTGGTTTCGACAACCTCCGCGCTTTCAGCGGCGGGTTGGCATCGGTGCTCGCCAACACGACGGCGGTCGAGTCGGACTTCTCGATACTCAAGTGGGAACTCGACGAGTTCCGCAGTTCTATGATGCATCTGTCCCTTGAGGGCATCTTCCAGACAAAGCAGCGTCGCCTCCTGGTGTCGTTGCTTCGTTAGCGAGCGTAAATCAATGAAACAATGGGGCTCTATAGATGATCTACATTTATTCTACAAACTAATCCTGGCGGTGTCTACAAACTAAGCTAGTCTGTATAGTTTGTAGATATGCACAGTTTTAGGAGGCCTGATATATAACCACACCACCCTAATACTGATCCCTCCCATTGGCTCCCAAACTGATCCCATATTAACTTCAAGATCACACTTATTGTCTATGGACTCACCCTCGACTACCTCTCATAATTTCATCTCCCCTTAAACCCCTTCATGCACTCTGATTTAACAACCAAGGCTTTCCGCTTACAACCCTCGTCCACCTTTGCTCAGTCAAGTCACTCTCTTTCCTCTGCTTCACTGTATAGAACTACCTCTTGCAACAATCTCGATTCAAATTCAGCCTCAAAACCTTCCTTTTTATATCTGCGAATGTGTGGGCTGCCTCTTTCTCTCCCTACTATATTTATACTTTCCCCTAAAGGTACATGTCGCAGTGTTCTGTCGTGTCTTGAGATGCCGGTTGCATGTAGATGCTATCAAAATACAAATTTTAATGGAAACAAGTGTTTTAGACGGCAGGTTATCAAACTAACACGTGGGAATCTGTAGCCCCAATATTGTAAAGAATAAAAATGTTAAGTTGATAAACCCACCTCTCCTGGATACACCACTTGCATATTATGAAGATTGGTAAACCCCACCACCCCCCAAGTCCGCATGAAGCAACTCAAAAATCACAAGGTAATTGTGAAATGCATAGTCAAATGCTACAGCAGTGGTGCAAAGCTATAACTTGAGCCGCACAGCAAGAACACTGAGTGCAAGTCCCAACAGGGGCTCCTTTCTGTTTGTAGTTTGTGTTCTCCCCCTATTCTGCATGGGATTCTTTCAGCTTTGCCGATTTCGTCTCATAATCGAAAGTAAACAACGTAACTGGCATTGGCCAAACATACCAATGCTGAATAATTCTGCAAATTGTGTAATTTGAATAATACGTAGCAACAGCATGCCCTCCTTGGCAGGACCCTCTCGAAGAGTATTGAGACTCAGCCGAGGCTTTGCTGGGAGAACAAGTGTAAAGAATACAATAATATCCTGTACAGTCCGAAACTGGGACTGCCTAGCACATGTTTGTGCGATGTCGAAATGGAGCTCACAAAGTCTGCAATGCCGTTGCGTGCCGTTACATGAACATCGGAATTCCAATTTCAAACTTTTTTCCAACAAACACAAGGGGTCCCCCTCCCCAATAAATCGTTATATGTAGTAAATACATCTGCTCGTTATTCTGAAGACACAGTACCCTCTATATATCCAACTCCCTCGATTCTCAACCATTTTACCAAGGTGTGTAATGAATAATTAGGCACATAACAATTGACCTCCACCATTCCTCAAAGCCAGAGAGATTTGATTTTCACAATTTGGAGCTGCAATTCAAGGCTTACTTTGACTTATTTTTTATAGTTTAATTTGTCACCATTTGCTCCAATACCCCTGAAAGTAACAATAGCATACAATTTGCATAAATTAGAAACATTATTCTCACACAAGGGCATTGGGAATGATCTGAAACCAATGAGTCGTTTCATACCCAGTGTTAATTACAGGACTGAATGCTTTTAATCATATTTAAAATAACCGTATTTACACAAGTTATCAGTGTAATATTCATTAGAAAACAACCTATACGATTCAAGATACACCCATATATGTTGGCAGTACAATATTTCAAGACAAGCCCAGTGGAACAGCATGATAAAATGTTCAAGTCAATCGTGTACTACTTCTAGATTTGAAGCTTTCGTGACTGCAAGGATTCATATTCTTAGGTTTTTTCGGTAAAGTCACGTAGGTAAAAAAATTAAAATTAATAAAAGTAAAATAAAAATCACG
Source organism: Callorhinchus milii (assembly GCF_018977255.1). Classification (NCBI taxonomy): domain Eukaryota; kingdom Metazoa; phylum Chordata; class Chondrichthyes; order Chimaeriformes; family Callorhinchidae; genus Callorhinchus; species Callorhinchus milii. Next base: position 84,869 of record NW_024704943.1, read on the forward strand.
ACGTTTCGGAGGCAACACAAGCTTCCGTCTTCAGGTGGAACCGTCACAGCACGATTGCTGTATCAAGTGATAGCTGTATCAAGTGATACAGCTATCGTGCTGTGACGGTTCCACCTGAAGACGGAAGCTTGTGTTGCCTCCGAAACGTCGTGATTTTATTTTATTTTATTTTTATTTTACTTTTATTAATTTTTAACCTATGTGACTTTACCGTGTACTACTTGTTATACAATACAAAAGGAGGGTAAAAAGTAAGCGGGTGCTGTACTTACGTCTTCAGAATCCGAAGACTCCTTCTCGGCACCGTTTACGTAGCCGTTGCCCCACGAATCTTCTCCGAAGCAGGGAGGTGTGTACGAATGTACAGGCTCCCTATGCGAAGGTGCATCCTTTTGCTTTCGCCTGTTTGGCATGTCCATTCGACTTTACGTCAATGCTAACACTCTTGTTATCGTGAGTCTCTGAATATGAAGCAGCACCTGCGTTGTGGTCTTTGGTGCCGAGAACGCGGGTGGACTCGTATTTTCTTTATTACTAGCTTTAGTTACGGTCCTCCCTTTGAGGGCATCATCAGCTCCTGCCGCTTTCTTAGAGTCCATTGTAAGAGGTCCAGGTTTTTTAATGGGTTCCTTATTCACAGTTTTGCTTTCAGCAGCTACTTCCGTTTCTTCTTCATTTTCACTTGAATTATCCAAACACACACTCTGAAACACAAGACGGATAATACGACTCAGGATTGATGCTTTGGGGAAGCAAGGAAGAGAACCGCCATTAGAAATCGCAAATTTTTATTTTTATTTAAAACAACGATTGAGACGAAAGCGAGTGTTCAACATGGGCAGGGGGAAATCAATGAGTGACGTTCACGGGAACCATGGTAATAGCGATAGAAGAGCGATGAGGCAAATGACCACCAGTGGCTTGAGCGATTGAGTGAATTAGTGCTGGATCAATCCAATTAACTTCAAACCCCACGTACGACAAGTGTGGGGGGGGGGGGGTCCCATTTTTTACGGTGCAAAAAAATTAACACAATAAATTGTGTTGCAACCAAGCACGAAGATGAGGTTGGGACTTGTCGACGAGCCACAATGTTTTTTATCTCACCAAAGTATGAAAGGAATGGAACGCACCTAATATGCCCACAAGTGCATTTTAAACGCCCCACATGCAACGTGCACAGAACGGTTCAAAATACACACAATGCCGAATGTTGTATCACCAACCCCAAATATGCAGTTGCCTACTGGTCTCCCAAGGCCATATAAGAATGAGATCAGGTTTCCAACTTCAAAGCCTACGTGTCCCTCTTAACGTTATTGATAAATACTGACAAGCAGTTGCTCCAAATTAGCAAATAGCAAGGATAATTAGATAACATGGTAGACTAAAAAGCCTCTTGCATGAACAGTACACTATTAGTATGTATATTGGTTATGTTCATTGCAAATACCACTTATATAGGCATTATAAACACGTATTAAACCATAATATACTGTGTAGCTTCATGAAGTTCTGAATTAATCAGATTTAAGTGGAGTAAATGAATAGACATCACAATGCATCCAATAAATCACTTTCAGCAGCGGTGACATTTCTCGGCACCTGTGCCTTAACCTGATTTCTGTGCTTAGGGGCGGTATGGAAACTGACCCCAGGACATTGTGGTAATAAGTATAACCCGTAAAAACGAAGTTTTTCACTCTAAATCCTTTATATGCGTGGCGGCTAGAGTCTCTCGTCCTCTGGCTTGAGATGGCTGCCACCTATGGGTCAGATGATGTCTGCAGTATTAAACAATTGGTAATAAATATTTAATTTGTTTTCCCTAAACAGTGCGCAATTTTGGAATTTTTTTCACGAACATTAATTGTCTCGCACAACGAGTCTGTGTGCAAAATGTCAGCTCGATTGGATCACGGGAAGTGGGTTAAAAAACGACCGAAAGGTTTGGACGGTCGCAAGCAAGCAAGGCACGCAAGCACGCAAGCAAGCAAGCGAACTTAATATAAAGGATTTAAAGACACCAATGGCAACATCGAGAAAAAAAACTGCGTATCATATCAACTCCAATCAGCTGTAATTACATTAGACAACACACCTCTTTATCATCTTCTGGATTTGTATGGCGTTCTTTAACTACTCTTTCTTGCTGTTTTCTTTCCTTTCGCCTCTGTGGACAGTAGATCATTTTTAACATGAAAATACAGCACCCATTCATATAATTGTACAAAGGCAAGGCAAGCTTCAAACACTTGTGTTTTAATTACAGCTAAATTATATATAAACAGTAAAAGCTTAAACAAAAAACATCAAAGAAAGATCAACACTTCAGTAAATGCATGACATTTATTTTTCCAAACAATTATGTAGAATCAAAAATATCCTTTATGAATAACATTTAATACATATTTGTAAAATATAAACATGCACCATTTACGGGGGAAAAAATGTTGAGTTATAAATATTGTTAAGTAAAATATATAATGGAGTATAGAAAAGTCCTCATGTGTTGTTTATTATTTACTCAGATAGTGGACGACATTTACTGTTATGCTATTAAAGCTGATGACAAAGGAAATATACTCTGTCCATAACACAACTGTATTTCAGGTTGGAGTTATTTGCAGAGAATGTTTTATGTATGTATTGGTCTTATCTGGTTGACAATTAGTTTTAAACATGGGACCCAAATTGAACCAGGAGGTACACATAATTTAAGATGGAAGCCAAAAAAAACTTTCCCAAAGCAAATAGAGCCTTAACAAACGTCAGAATACAACCATTCCAAGTCGGCTTTTTAGCCACTAATAAGATCCACTTATCGCCTTGCAGTCGACCAGAAATTACGAGTAAGAAAGAGTATAAGTTATTTCATTAAGTTCTTCAATAAAGATCCATTTGTTGTCACCGGCAAGCGAGGTTGTACACGTTGCTTTGCTCCTAAATCAACGGTGGTAAGCGTTTGAATTAAGTGGCTGGAGATCCAGCTGTTTCTGATGTTACCATGCCAGACCTCTGAAAACAAACTTTGCAATGATAATAAAACACACTTTTACATTGCATAAAGTAAGGACACCTAAGAGTATATGGTCGTGATAATTCTGCCAAACAAACCTGCTTTTTTAATTTACGTTCTCGGTCCTTCTTTTTAGCATTTTGCTCTTCCTGTATAAGATCTGCCTGCCATTTTTATTTGCTTCCTGTAAGTAAACAGCAGACAATTTCACAAAAAAAAAATCACCTCATAGTAATCACACTACGCTACAAATTGTTTGCGCTCGAAATGGTTTTACACCAAATCAAGGTTTAGATGAAAATCACATAAGAGGGCTTCATACAATTATGTTGTGAAGTTTCTCCATTGCAGGCAATGATTTCAGAAAATATTATTAATCATGCATTACAAAACCATTATCGCACACATAAAAAAAACATAAATATTGCGACGTTAGCTACGTACCTCGACTGTGATGGTGTTGTACGTGGTCTTGCCCATGTGAGATGTGGAGGTGGTGCTGCTGGCATGCGTGCGATGGTAAGGTCACGGCCGCCTGGCGGGATAGGCGTTGGGTTCACGATAACCCCTGCTTGGGTTAAACAGATATTCCATATCGCTGTCATCCGATGAGTAAAACTCGTCTCTATCTCCATTGATGAATACTGTAAAGGTGGGATTGGTGGTGGTAAAATGTTGAGACAAAATTAATACAGCATGTGGTATACAGTCACAGGTACGCCAACCCGTTGAGATTCGCATGTAATTCATATGAAGTATCCTGCCTAGAAGTTACCAGGCATTACATTTGAAAGACTTCATTCTATGGAATTCAAATGTTCAAACTCAAAAATATTTGGCCACTGGTTGTAGGTGACAAGGTCCTAAAACAGCATACATGTATCTAAAAGTGAGGGAAAACATATTTTTCATTATGTACACTGGAAAGCATTCTACAAACTTCCAGCAAATCTCATGCATCTTAAGACTTCAAAATGCCTCCTGTGTGAATGGGACTCAAACACAACCACAAAGAAACCACAAGTGTTTGTAAACTTGAATATTTTTTCAAAAGAGGTTTTTTCAATCTGTGCTTGTGCACCCACTGTCAATGAAATCCCTGTTGTTTTTTTTTTAAATCCTTTATATTAAGTTCACTTGCTTGCCGCTTACGACCGTGCAAATCTTTCGGTCGTTTTTTAACCCACTTCCCTGATCCAATCGAGCTGACATTTTGCACAGACTCGTTGTGCGTGACAATTTATTTCGTGAAATTTTTTTCCCCAAAATTTTACACTTTTAGGAAAAAATTATATTTAATTACCAATTGCTTAATGGTGGCAGGCAATCATCTGACCCATAGGTGGCAGCCATCTCAAGCCAGAGGACGAGAGGACTCTAGCCGCCACGCATATAAAGGATTTATAGTGAAAAACTTTGTTTTTACGGGTTAATTTTTTCTGTATTCAGGTAACCTACCACTGCACTAAGACTTACTTAAGAAAATAAAATTGGTAACAAACAACAAAACATAGTCTATTCAAATATCCATATATGTAGTTTATGAAATAACAATAACATAGTTTTATCATAAAATGTATACATTAGTATGTATTGTTCTTAACATTTTAAGGAGGATGAAATGTTTATTTTATCAGAGGTTCATCTGGCCCTTGGCACAGAACATCAATTTATCAAAAGATGCTTCGCATGTAGGGTCATTAGATTATTAAGAGAAAAACATAATCATTATTCACCTGGTAGTGTACATTATTTTGTTTTTTGTTCACTCACCAAACGCGGACGATAAAATGGGAATCCACCCCCGGCACCAAAACATCATGTTGAATAAATCCAGCATTTCATCCTGAAAAAGGTACAAAATGAAACGAGACAATAAAATGGACTGATCAACCACAACACATTTAAAAAATATGATATTGTAGTATAAGCGTGCATTACACATTTATATTCATTTTATTGGTGGCTTACCAAGCTCATGTGAGCCTCATTTTTCTCTGCAGTAAGAAGTTGGTATGCTCCCGTAACTTGCTGAAATTTCTGCATTGTACAAAAGGAAATTCAAGTTATGACAGAGCTGAAACCCTCGACGAAGCGATGTGCATTATTATTTCACGTTGTCTTCAGCTAGAAAGTAATATACTTCACAAATTGGGGGATTGAAACAACGGAAAGCCTGTCAAGTGTGTCATGGGCTTGGCAGCCTGTGATTGTAACAACATCCGACAGCTCTCACGTAAAGAAAACGGATTAAAATTCTAATAAAATGTTGAAGTACTCGGCCAATTGCAATGCTGTAAGGCAGTGGAGTGGTTTCCCCGGGATTATGACAACACACACCAACTGCACCAGCCAATCAGCTGCCAAGAAAACCCCATGCAACATGGCCGGCATGGTCATCCATGCAACACGGCTGGCATAACTTTCAGCTGTGTACTTCAGCCGGTTTGTGTGGAGGCAAGTATATTTAGGCTCTCAATGTTATTAATATTAGCCTTGATCACGCCTTACTTAAGGATGCGTAGTTGTCTCAACTCCTCGATTAAATTTGACTACAAAAAGTGTTCTCTTTACCCAGATTAACATCATTTTCAAGATTCATTACGTGCTTCTGGACTTGGACCCCAGGGAATAGCGATCTGTGCAAAATCAATGTTCTCTCAGTAAACAGGTCTTGTTGGTGCATTAATACGTGATGTGGTATTTGAACAACCCATGTATCAATGTACAATGCTCAAAATGCACAAATATTACAACTGTGCTGATATTTAAAAACAGTACAATGCTGATCAATTGTATTTCACCAGGCATGAGTGAATCATAATAAAATGTAAAATACTAGGAGCATATGTGCCACCACATTAAAATAAAATATACCAAACACTCCTTGCCACTCACAATGGTAGCAGCTTCACTGCTGTTATTATTCTTATCTGGATGCCATTCCAGAGCAAGCTTCTTGTATGCACATTTAATTTCTGCTTCAGGTGCTCCTGTAAATAAAAACAAGTTTCCATTAAATACGTGGCCAACAATAACGCTTTACCAACCTAAACGTTATGACCAGCTGTTAACACTGTGCTTAAAGTGATGCCGTTCAGTCCATTAACGATGGTAAAAATACATAAAACAATAATTTTTTATAAACGCCTTCACTGTTTCTAGACTTGAAGCTTTCGTGACTGCAAGAATCATATTCTTAGGTGTTTTCGGTAAAGTCACGTAGGTAAAACATCAAAATTAATAAAAATAATAAAATAAAATAAAGATCACGACGTTTCATGTAACACAAGATCAGGTGTTGCCTCCGAAACGTCGTGATCTTTATTTTATTTTATAATTTTTATTAATTTTGATGTTTTACCTACGTGACTTTACCGAAAACACCTAAGAATATGACGCCTTCACTGTACCATGCAAGATGAGTAAACAACAGCATAAAGTACATATTAACAACAGTAGTGTTAATCAAACCCATTCTTTTCATTAAAAACAATATCATGCATTGCATTCTCCGGGACATCAACTGTTCAAAATCAATTACGCTTATACCAACTTTCGCAGCTAAAATCTTCTAATGAATCTCCATTTAAAAGGTCAATAAGTATTCGCATCATTATTAAGAATATAATGATCAAAATAACGTCGAAATTGAAACGCGTAGTATATATAATTTTGCGTCAAGCTGGGACTCCGTAGCACAAGATACGTCGGCAATTCGGCAGCATTGATTCATGCAAAGCCTCTCACTGCTGCTAGTTACCAGTCACAAGTTTCTTGTTTTGTTCATCCCAATAATACTTTCAGTTTCATTTATTAGGTATAGCCCTGAGCAATTCGGTTCTTGAATCGGGTGCAACCGCAACAAGCAAAAAACAAGAAACATTAAAGTGACTATGCGCAAACAGAAAAATGCTGGAAAAAACAGCAGTCTTCCAGAAAATGCACCGCATATCAATGATGTGTGCAAGGTACCAATTGTATGTATACTGTAGGAAACCCAAGCCAGATTGAGGCAACCATTTGAAAAACGGCATTATGATCACGATGATGGCAAGAGTCGAATGAGATATTGCAGTCGCTTATTCAAGTGAAGCGTGTGTCTGTCTGTATTTATTAAACAAATAAAGTAGAATAACAGCAAGTTGCCAAGTGATAACCAACTCGCTCGAAAACATGAGTGGCTCAGGAATTCACCCCCAGGACTTTGTGGTACACACACACAACCATACGTAATACGTATACAGTATGTACACTATACATACACGAATGTTTCACCAATCATATACAATACTTCCTATATACCAATTTCCCCCCTTTGTATGCGTTTTAAAGTTGACAGCATTTTTGTTTTACATTCGACAGTATTTACCCAAACTTGCAGTAACCGTTCCAATTTGTCTTTAAAAGGTATTTTATATTCTAGAGTACGGTATTACGTGTGTAGGTGTTTGCGTACTGTAGTACAGCGTTGTGTATTTTTAAAATCTTAGTGAATATCAAAGTGTATTCTTTGAACTGGCATATATATCCTGTGTTTGGCATTACCTAGTGCCTTTATAGCAAGTGCGTAGGTCAGTGATGGGGACTCTTCAATTAGTTTACACGGCCATGTATTGTTGTGATGTTGTGAATGTATACATTTAGATACTAAAGTGGCCTCGTTTCTCAGTGGCCGATGACCAAATAGTCGATTTTCCCAAATATCGGAATGTCAAGCGAGCTGAGCCTGGATAGTGTCCTTAGGTAAACAAGCTGCAATCTCCAACCTGATGAATCATAGACAAATAAACATGGGGGGGTAATCATGATCATCCAGCAGTGGATTGCCAAATGGGTTGTCCTAGTGCCGGTTAACAGTGACATGTATTGACACAGTGCACCGAAAATGCCCAACAATGCGTTGTCTGTAGTGTATGTGGCATGGTTTAAAACCGGCGTCTTCAATGCCTACGAGTTGTATGGTTTTAAACAAGCACGTGTGCTTATGTCAAGTGTATTTGTATACACATTGAGATTGCTGTGTTAATATATACTCTACGTCAGTTTTTCGCGAGAACATGTTTATTAATCATCATAATACATGTTTGGGTTAGGTCACAATGATCTGGTAACTTTTCTGATGTTATGACCCTCCCCACCGTTATTGCCAAACAAGTTAAGATTGTAAAGTGTAATGTAATTTTCTTTGGCCATGTCTGACAAGCATGCTTGACTACGTACGGTGCGAAAGAAGTATAACGTACACAATCAGAATATTTATATACTGGAGGAATCCGATGAGCTATGAAGATATTTTTTCAAAGATGTCCCGTAGGTGCGGGTCAGAACGCAACAAGAAACACCACACAAACACGATAAGAGTGCAAAGTATTGTACAGGAAATGTAAGCAAAGCACTTTAAACTATATATAAAAATAACATTTTTTTTGTATCTTACCAGGCAAAGCTAACAAGCTTTTAGCTTATTTTTCGGAAGCGATCTGGCCACAAATAATAGCCCAACAAAGTGGCTTACGTGTAAATTAATTGCAGCTAAACTATCGAAATAATACATCGCGTGAATACATATTTGGGCAGATCATTACATAGGTGGCGTAACCCAAAAATCTATACCGATTATATTCTTAGGTTTTTTCGGTAAAGTCACGTAGGTAAAACATCAAAAATGAAAATAAAATAAAACAAAAAATCACGACGTTTCGGAGGCAACACAAGTCTCCGTCATCATGTGTTGCCTCCGAAACGTCGTGATTTTTTGTTTATTTTATTTTCATTAATTTTGATGTTTTACCTACGTGACTTTACCGAAAAAACCTAAGAATAATTCCTTGCAGTCACGAAAGCTTCAAATCTATAACTACAACCGATTAATTTATTCGTTTTGAATTGTTTGGCCTAGAACACGTGTACACGCACGTGTGCACGCACGCAAACCATGCCGTGCAATGTGTGGACACAAGCGCCAGAGAAACGTCGTCGCGGAGCACTCGAATTGTACACGTTTACACACCGGGTGTGCTCAAGTAGTCACTAATTGCCACGCTTACGTGACACAAACTCTTTACTCGTTGGCTGTGTTGGTTGGCGGGTTAAACGACACGTTTATAGCTACGCGATCTCACCCAAACAAACGCAAAACGACCTTAACTATGGTTTAAATTGGTCACGAAAGCCCTCGTACGTGTTAAAACAAATAGCGTTGTGTCGTTTCTCGTGTACACGCGATCACAACTCACCATTGGGTAGGCCCAGCACCGCGTACGCCTCCTGACGGGTCAAACTCATGTCGAACAAAAAACACAACCAGCGATTTAACTCAACAATTACGAAATACGACTTGCACCCACACACACACTCGACTTAATATTAAAACTAAAACAAAAACCCCTTACTACGATAGTCAACCGCACGTCCACCCCTCGGCAACATCAACGCGAGTGCGGGTGGGCGACAGAGCGGGCGCGTGGACAATGCGGACGATGCACGAAGAAGACGCCGCTCTCTGATTGGTCGCCGTCAAAAGAAATCCGGAACGTCCGCTGATTGGTCAAACGCCGACTCCTCCCCCCTGCGATCCCTCATATTATGCGGCTTTTCTATTGGCTGTTTGATGCTTTCGAGTGTCAGGCCACGCCTACTTCCGTGCGGGTTCCCCCCTGCCCCGCACCCCCCCTGCCCCCACCTCTCTCTGTCCCCTACTTTCGGGTTGCTTTCGGTAATGACGTCACGCTCGGGGTGTTTTAATCGATCCGCGTGTTTTGTCGAACACATTAGAATCGATTATTGCGCGTAACGGTACGAATGGATCGATTTTGTTGGATTTTAGATTCTCGTTTATGTTATCTGACGAAGGGCGCATGCTTTCCGGAGCAGTCGATGGATTATTGTTTTGTTTTTAACAATATAATTTCCACAGATTGACCTTTCGATATACGCACTGTTTCTAAATGTCATCCGCTTTAAACTGCATCTGACCTATTAACTCGAATATTGTACAAACAACACTGCATTGTACAGGGCGGTCCGGATGTATTGTGACCCCCCCCCCCCCCCCACATTTAATCCTCTAAAACTTAATATTTCCAAAATAACGTTTATTTAAAACCGAAATTAATATGCAATGGGAGAAAAAAAGCGTTAGTTAATTGGGAATCACAAGACACCGATTCTAGAGGGTTCACTTCTATATGTTCATACACTCAAATAGATATGCAATACTACTTTTGTGGTAAACAACAGTTATTGTGCTGACGTCCTTTCCCAGAAAACCATCACAGTCGCGAAATCAATGACAAAAGGCGACTGGCTCCCGGAATTGCTCACTCACGCCCCTGCTGGTGAAAGGGCCTCCGCTCCAGTGAGCTCCAGAGTGTATTTGGCCTACTCTTCCATGCTGAACAGAGAGTTTAAAGAGTTGGCCGTATTCACACTTTACCCCCCCCCCACCTTACCGCGACATTCCGCTCGACTGTGGTGTACCCCTAAGATATTACTGGCTGACAGATTTAATAAACTTGGCCATTCTTTAAACTGCCGCGCCCGGAGATGGAATAGATATTCAGCAACCTCTGGTCGCCACTATACGTTTGGCATTCATAATGTGTAACGGTAACCGGTTTTTACACACGGTTACCGGTAATGCAAAAACATCTTTAACACACCAAGAGTATGGATTGACCCCATGGCATTTAATCTTCTTTATATTTACAGAGCTCCTTCACACAAGCTGCTTGGCATAGCTTACAAAACGACGACAGAATGGAATGATGTAGTTGGTAATGCACAGCGATCGTGGAAAATAATGATATTAACGATGCAGTGAGATGTAATGTCAGTCATTCAGACCATGATAATTTGTATGGTCAAATGAAGACGAAGTATGAGTGAGTGGAAAAAGATGTCGTAATTCAGCATTATTTCCCGAGAAAGCCCAATTCTATGCATGATATTTGTAGCTAATTTTTATTATTGATAAACGTTTGATTTCTGACTATTTAATGAACGTATTGAATATTCCCACAATGATATTATCGACATTTTAAAAACGTACTTAAGTGCATCAATTATCCAAATTAAACTATCAAATCAAGTATTAAACCTCGCATAAATATGCTGCGTTTAATATTTTTGTGGATTTTAAACTGATTGTGACTTGTCAATCGACAGTATATAAAACCAGCAGTTTATGTATTTTCTGGTTGCATAGCAGTCTGGCGGGCCAGACCACAGACAGCAAGCACATGCTAATGGTTGCTGTGTTTCATTACTGTATTTTTGAAAATATATTTAAAGTATTCAATATATTGTCAATTATGGACGATAATTGAGATATATTTAAGTGTATTAAATATATTGGCGTAAATCAAACGTATGTCAAAATCAACATAGCGACATTAGACCACATTAAACATCAAAGTTACATATTTGAAATAAAAACACCTTAATCACAACAATATAATCTGAAACGTAAAAAAAATCTACAACTATCTACTGCACTACATTCATGCAGTACAAAAAATACTTCGTAAATTCTAATTGAATAGTGGTTATTGATCTCTACCATTGGGGCTGATTGGAAATCCCCTATTGGTAGAGGAAGGTGCAGGTGTTGGCGTCTCCATCATTCCCAGACAGCAACCAAGTATGAGCAACCTCTGACAACACTTGCAATGAGTAAATGTACATTCGAACGAGCACACGTGCCAGGCAGATGCTGGCTCCTTCATGACAAACCTTGATACTCAAGCGGGACTGTTATATTATTCATATTCTAAAGGTGGTATGCTGAAAATATAATTAAACTTACTATTCTCAATCCAATACGTGTTGCCAATACTGCGAAATGTTAACTAATTCAAACATGCAATGAAATCTACTGTATTCATAAAAAAAGAGATGTGATCGATTTTTAAAGTTATAAATGCATTGAAATACAGTAAAGAAATTGAATGTATGGAGCCGACCGTGATAATCGGAGGTGCAGGGGGTGGGGAAGGCCAACGAACTAAACACAAAAAGTAGTTCTAAAGAAATGAGTTTTAAATTTAAAACTTGGGTGTGCTGAGTTAAGAGCATTTTGCTCAGTGACGTGTGAGTGACGTCACACTGCTCCCCGCCCCGACGCGTCATTATGCAGCACAGCATCGCAAGCACTTCAATTTCCAGAATCTGTCATTAGTGGTGTAAATTCTAACGATGTTCGAGAATAGCTGCTTCGCTGGCATTTAGCACAAATGACGTACAGTCAAGGCTAGGCATCATCATCATCATAATTAGCCATGCTCTATCCACCGCCGGATGAAGACCTCCCAAGCTATCGGCATTTCACAAGCAAATGTTTGATTTAGCTTCTGCATACCAGCTGATCTCATCGCTCTATCTCCTTGCTGAACGTCCTCTTTTGTTTTTTAACATTAATCTTTACCACTTGCCATCATCCCTGAGAACGGTGTTCTTCATTGCAAGGCAGAGGTCGCAAACGGGTTTTGATTCCTTACCCGTACCAGTACCCGGCCGCACCAGGGTCGCAAATGGGTACGGGTACCCGTTCCCTACCCGTACCCTACCCGAAATGAGTGACAAACGGTTACTCCACCAGTGACTCACGGCCTACCCGTACCCGTACCCGGCGCACCAGGGTCGCAAACGGCTACCCGTACCCGTACCCGGCCGGGTACCCGGGTATCGGGTAGGGTACGGGTATCGGGTACTTCGTGACTTTACCGAAAGAACCAAGAAAACGGCTACCCGTACCCGTACCCGGCCGGGTACCCGGGTATCGGGTAGGGTACGGGTATCGGGTACCCGGTTGCGACCTCTGTTGCAAGGCCCGTGTGCCACTGGCGGCCCCCGGTGGCCTTTAGTGCGGCCCCTGATGTACGGCCCCCCACAATAGACAAGTGAACACACCCCCCCCCCCCACATCATCATCGTGCTGCTGTCAAATCCCCCAATGCTTTCAAACGTGTGTCGCCCCTCTCGTACTGAAGATTTCGTATTGGCGAAAGCGGCCGCCTTCTGAAAATGAGTGAATGCCTTCGAGTGAAGCATCCTGCCCGGGCCAATTGCTTTTCGTAACAGTTAACATTATATTCTTGGTTCTTTCGGTAGAGTCACGTAGAAGGGATTTCACACCTGATGATGATTGCTTGTGTTGCAGTCGAAACGTCGTGAGAATGTTTTATTCTTCTTGGTTCTTTCGGTAAAGTCACTTAGAAGGGAAGTAATAAAATAATAAAATAAAATATAATAAAGATAATTATTTTATTTTATTATGTTTTATTATTATTAATAAAAATAAAAACATAATAAAGATAATTATTTTATTTTATTATGTTTTATTTTTATTATTTGATTACTTCCCTTCTACGTGACTTTACCGAAAGAACCAAGGAGATGAATCCCTGCAGTCACGAAAGCTTTAAATCGAAATTTTGTATTGTCTTATATTTGTATTATTTTATTATTTCCCTTCTACGTGACTTTACCGAAAGAACCAAGAATATGAATCCCTGCACTCACGAAAGCTTAAATCAAAAGTTAACATTATGTCCTTGACCTGCATGAGCTCTTTCATCTATGCACTCTATTCCTTTTCTCTCGGTGCGACTCCAAGCACGCGTCTCTCAATGCTTGCGTCCTCTGTGACGAGTGTTCCCTTTAATTTGTGAGTGCCCATATCTCTGATCACAGCCGGTGATGTGCACGTAGACGGCATGTGTACATTGGGCCTAACATACTGTTGACCTATGCAGAATGGGCGTGAAGACGCAGACGGTGGCATGCGTTTCCATCGTTTCTCACTTTCGGGTTTGTTGATGTTTTTTGGAGGGGCGTTTGCCGTAGGCGCTGAGTCACCGGCCGTCATGGGTGAGATTGCTCCTAATTGAGACTCGAGGGGGTACAAGGGTCGAAAGACACAAATGAGCGTGTTGGGTGGATTGCAACCCGGACAATCCGCCCACGTATACTCGGGAGTTTCGCTTTATTTTGTCTCGTGACAACGAGCAGGCCAGCACGTCCACGTGACCGTCCGTCTCTCCAAGCCACCCAGCCAGAACGTGTTTGTGTTTGATAATTGGTTGTTTACCCTTCTATCTGGCAACAAAACCTTTTTACAAGGATCATGTTTGCATAGACCCAATACCTGCAAGTCATAATACAAACAAAAAGAACATAACTCTGATAATGTGCACTGTCCTTGAAGTTGATTGGTCCACACTCAACTTCAAGGACAGTGCACATTATCAGAGTTATGTTATTTTGTTTGTATTATGACTGCAGTATTGCGGTCTATGCAAACATGACTCCTTGTAAAAAGGTGTCAGTTTTATTCTTTGGTTTTGTTGCCAGATAGAAGGGAAACAACCAATTATCATATTTTACTAGCAAATGAGGTTCCCATAGTGTTTTTGTGTTTGTTAAAACGATGCCAAAGCGGTGCGGGTCAAGCTGAGGTTAGGTGGGGAGAAAAGGGGGACCATAAATACCCACTATAAACAATGAACGAAATAACACAGCGGTAACGAAGGCACGAAAATTATATAGGGGGCCGTCCATAAATGACGTCACGCATCTAGGGGGGGGTCAGACATTTGTGACGATGTGTGACGAGGGGGGGGGTTGAGAAATGTGAGTCACATCAAAATGCGCAACTTTAAATAATTATACAACACGTTCTACTTAATTAAATAGACTTTTAATAAATGTTTTCTCCTACAACATCAGAGTCAGCGCCAATTAATACGCACTACAATGACAATAGTTTAAAGCGATTTGAAGCATGTTTTTTTTCGGGGGGGGGGAGCAGAGCTTTGTGACGTCATATTTGAGGGGGGGTATGACTTTTTGTGACGCCGTGTGACGAGG